>NW_019384897.1:249854-256738 GCF_000671375.1 Centruroides sculpturatus
TTTGTGTCAAGATATTTAAGTGTTTGCATTATATATATATATATATATGTATAAACTCAGCACAACACTTAATATTTCCTTATTTTTCCTATTAAAATTAATAAATCTACTAATTTTAATCATAAACATTTTCTATCTCACTGAAAGTTTTGTGTGTATTTTCCAAAATTAATTTTGAATAATTCTCCATCAAAACATTGTTTCATTTTGTACAACATTCAAAGAGATTTTTTATTTACATTTTATTTCTCTTTATATGCTAAATACACAATATATTAAATTTATATATATTAAATATAATATATTATATATTAAGTCACATTCCATTTCATTTCTGCTGGCTGTTCATATTGAAAACTAACAAGCCAAAATACCATTCTGAAAAACACAATAGCAAATTAGCAACTATAAACTTTGATTTTAGTAACAGTTGTAATAGACAAGTGATGATAAGATTTAGCAACAATAAATTTATAGCAAGGTTGATAACCAACTCAGAACAGGTTTCAGAATACAGCTGTCCCTTGATAATCCGACAGGTATGGGACCAAAGGGGTGTCGGATTACCGAAAGTAATTACATATTTGGCATATTTTTGCTAGCAGTATCCTACAATATTACCTACTCCAACTGTTTGAACAGAACTACTCACGGAAAACACACGAAATGTGTGTCATTGTGTAAGAATTGGGTGGGGAGATTCACGTCACGACATGCTTCTGTGCAAGCAGACATGTAACGGGACGGGTACCTTGACGGGAGGTACGTCGAACTACTGAGCATGTTGGATTAAAAAACATCAGACTATCAAGGGACAGCCGTAGTTCTAAAATCTCTCATGAATAAAGAATAAGCCTATTTAAATAATCTATTAAAAACTGATTTAATAATAAATAACTGAGCCACTGGTCTTTTTGTAATGATTTCAGACTCAACACACGCCTTTCTGATTTTTATTCATTAACACACGATAACCCGGGACATCATGTATTAATGAATAAAAATCAAGAAGGTGTGTGATGAGTCTGAAATTATAAAAGGCCAGAGGACTCATAATTATTTATTTCTAATTAATAGATAACAGACTAGAAGCTTATAATGAATGTAAAATGTTTTATTTGTTATCAGACAATATACAAATCTTTGTTTCTTGTAAATGAAGACATGCTGAATCTTGCATGTGTACACAATGCATGCCATTTTTACTTTTTATTTTTTGAAGGATATTTACTATTAAAATATAGGTCTATTTCATATAGACGTATACTGTGAAACTTCAATTTAGTGTCACCATTTGTTTGCCTCTGAAATTGGCATAAAATCGAGTGTGGAGCTAAACTTAAGTATTTTAAGAAACAACAATTATATATAGTAATACTGTACATAAGGTGCATCCCATAAATTACATCCACTCTGAAAATTCCAATTTAAAAAAATACATGTTTATTAAATAAAACTTTTATACAAATACCTTTACTTAAACATAAAGTAAACATAATTTATTGAGTGTGTCACTATTATTTTAGCAATGTAAGAGAATGTAAATGTAAGAGAAAATTAAACTGAAAAATGATAACTTAAAATTCTTTCTCCCAAAAATATAGTTTCAGGCACATTTATACTGCATTTACAAATTACAAGTGTGAACCTGCTTTTAATTGCATACAATTTATTTCTAAGGCAAAATCTCAGGTAACTTTGCTTGCTGAAGTGCAAACAAAATGGAAAAAATATGTGCCTTAACAGATTTTGAAAAAAGGCAAATATCAGTTCTTCATGTCCAAGGAATGTCATGCAGAAAAATTGGAAATCAGCTGAATCAATCACAAAGTAGTATTATGTTATCTGAAGTCAGGAAAAATATAGATTAAAAATCCTCAGAAAGTCCATCTAAAATTACTACACTATTGAGGGGTTAGTGATAAAACAGATTTCAAGTAACACCATGACAATCCAATAGATAGAACTGAGACCAAACAATATCTCAATCTTCAATTGGCAGAATTTTAAAATCAACACCTCACCTTGTTCACAAAAAGCTGAAGAGCATCTCCAAAGCTAAATAATCATCATGAACTAAAGAGACTTCAGTGAGAAAAAGAATGAATAAACTAGACTGAAAAGTGGAAGAGTATTATATGACCTGATAAAAAAAAATTTAATTTAGATGATCTAATGGTTGAGCTTACTTTTGGTATCTCAGAAAAGAATAAAACATTTTTCTAAACGACAGCATAGTGGTGGATCATTGATGGTTTGGGCAAGATTCTTGTGAGGGAAAAGCATCAATTCCCTTCATTAACAGCCACGTGAAAGCAGCAGATTATCAACATTTAAATATTAGAACATTTATTCCTTTTTATTAAAAATCTGAAGTACTCCCATTTTTTTTTCAACAATGTAATTCAGTTGTGAACACTGCAAAAACCACTTTCAATGATTTTTAAGTAATGGAGCCCCAGTTTTAGATTGGCCTACTTTGTTCTCCAGACTTGAATCTGACAGAAAACATGTAAATCATCTTGGAAAGATCAGTTTATGTTCATGGAAAATAGTATTCATCTCCTGAGGACCTGAAAGAAGCTATACTACAGAAATGGAATGAAATTTCAATGAATTCTGTATGCAGTTGATCAAATCAATGCCAAATTATATTTTTAAAGTGACTAACAAAAAAGCAAGTAAAATGATTATTAAGTTGAGGCATTATTTCATTTTTATTTTTATTTTAAGTGCCTAGAACTATATTTTTGGGAAAACAAATTTTANTTCAATGAATTCTGTATGCAGTTGATCAAATCAATGCCAAATTATATTTTTAAAGTGACTAACAAAAAAGCAAGTAAAATGATTATTAAGTTGAGGCATTATTTCATTTTTATTTTAATTTTAAGTGCCTAGAACTATATTTTTGGGAAAACAAATTTTAAGTCTTCATTTTTAAATCTGATTTACCCTTACATCTACAAAAATAATAGTAAATATTCAATAAATATATTTATTGAAAATAAATTATATTTGCTTTATGTTTAAGTTAAAGTATTTGCATAAAAGTTATGTAAATAAACATTATTTTTTTAAAACTAGAATTTTCAAAGTTGATCTAATTTCATGGGACACACCTTACACACATTTTGAATTTGAAGGTTGAAATTTTTGTGATTTAATTAATGTTAACAATGTCATTTACAATGCAAAATCATACATTTGATATTTCACATATGGACCATTTATTATGAAAGTGGTGCAAGTCTATTGTTTTTTGTGTCAAGATATTTAAGGGTTTGCATTTTAATTAATTCAAATATACTATATTTATGCAAAAATTTATGTTTACATCTACTGATTTTAGTTATTACATGTTGACAACACTAATGTGAACAAAGACTGAGGTAAATAAATGTCAATTTATTACATGTTTTATTTTTAAAAATGATAGTATAAGTACTTATGTATGTAGTCATACATAAGTAAATATGTTTTAATTAAAAAACCATTTTGTAATATTTAAAAATGGAGTAGAATCTTTAATGTTAACAATTTTTCCCTATGCTACATTTATGAGTGCCACAAAAAATTATTAAGCTCAAACAGAGCCAAAGGGCAAAAGAAGATTGAGAAACACTCTTGTAGGGTATCAAAAGATACTTAGGATATTATGTATAAAAGATTATCCATTTTTAGTTAAAAATAAAAAAATTAGAAATTATTAATAATTTTAAAAAATAGCTAATCATTGGCTAGGTTTAGCATCTGTTTGAAATTAATACATAAAAATTTTATTGTTAAAAATAAGCATCAGAGTAGCTGACAAGTTTTTTGGCAGCATCTCATAAATTCAAATCAGATTTTGAGCTATAAAGATGGAAACTATATAAAGTAATTACATAAACATTATGAAGCAAATGTTTTACAGTAAGTCTGAATGTAAGTCTGAATGTAAGTCTGAAATGTTTTACCATGTATTTATGTAATCAACTCCTATACAAATTATTTTATGTAAGTATTTGGCTACTCTGCAGTCAATAGTTTGCCAAGTACATTAACTGAACTCTAAAACATATAGCTGTAATCTAACATATTCTTGTTATGTAACCTGTTTTACATGTAATATGCTTGTAAACATTCTGCTCCTAACCTCAGTGGTGCTCTGCGGAGCCGAGGCCGTGATCAGAAATAAAGATTTATACAAAGTGTAAAGTAAGTCTGAAATAAAGAGATGTACACTTCTATAAAAGCCACATTTGTCTCACAAGGGGACCTTACGGTCTCGGAAATTCAGTTCGGGATGAGACTTGGCAGGTTCGTAGTATACCTCAAGGGTATACTACAAACCTGCCTAAGAAGAATTGTAAAGCGCACTAGCCAGAAGATTCCGAGAAAAAAAAATCTAAAATTTTAAGTGCAGCTTATATACCGATCGATTCTACCTTATGGTAGTACAGCGAAGTGGCTCAGTCCGTAGTGTACTCGCCTGCAACGCGGTGTGACCTAGGTTCGATCCTACCTTCTGCAAACTTTTTTTTTTTTTTTTTTTTTGTGGTTTAAAAATTATAATAATTTTTAAATAAAGTTAATGACGTAAAAATATTATCAATTAAATCATAAATACTTTTATTTTATTTATGAAATGACTGTTACAGCGGATTAAAATGTGAATTAAAGATAACATTTTATTTTTCAAAAGTTGAATAATTTCAAATGCATTTTTAATAGAGGTAAATTAAAACTTTAATTATTTTGTTATCTGCAACCGATGAACTTACCACGATAGGTCGAAAGGTTATGTGAAAGCGTCACTTTTGCTGCTGACTTGTGAGAACTCACTGAATGATTAGCTTCTAGGTGTGAAAGTTGACAGTTATCCGACAAAATGATATTTTTAGAAAGTTATGTTATGATTTAACTTGTAAGTAAGTAAACTGATTACGTAGTGAGTCTCACACGATATATATAGGTTTACCCACCCTTATTATTCTAGAAACTCACTGTCAAACTAACGTGCTAGTTCATTTTTGACTTTCGCAAGATTGGAGCATTCTGTACTGCGAAATATTATCGGAATTTTTAAGCTATTGTGAATTGAAAATGTCTGTTAATGAAGAAATTGCGAAAGTATCAGAAGCTGCAGATGAAATCAGTCAAGATTCATTATACAGTGAAATGTCGAAGTTGAGGTTAAAAGATGCGGTCATTTATTACGAAAGCTTGCTTGCTGAAAATAATTTGATTACATCGGAATCTTCAACTTCAATTTCTCGTGAAGCAATGTTGATGGGTGAAGAAATTTACGAACGTACTATGGACATGCTGGCTGAAAAAATACTTGTGACTGATGATGAACTTGCTCATGAAAATGAAAACTGTGACGAGGAACCTTTTGAAAATGTCGAAGACCATAGCTCATCAGATGAATATGAACCAGAAGGAAAAAAAAAGAGAGAGGTAGACCATCTTTCTTTTGATTACAAAATTAAAGTTGTTAATATCGCAAAGGCTCACCCCACGTGGAATCTACAAACATTGCAAAAAAAAGGATGCAGCCGGTTAAAAAAGAAGGAATATTTATCCCAATGGGAAGAAGAGATAAAAAAAGGAGGAAATCAATTTGATAAGTACGAAACAATCAATTCCTGGACACGTGATCGTTTTGTTGAAGCCCGAGAGAATTATCAACAAGTGACTACTCGGAATTTACAACAGTGGGCTTTAGCAGCAGCACAACAATTTACAGATTTTGAATTTAAAGCTTCTGACAGTTGGGTTCATAAATTCAAAAAGAAGCATGGAATTCGTCAACGAAAAGTGACAAAATTTGTTTCAAAAAAAGAAACAGCGACGATCGAAGAAATGTTGGCTTCTGCAGACACTTTTCGAACCCAGACGTTCAAATTGATACCGAATTTCAACAAAGATTTTGTTATCAACACTGACCAGACAGGTAAATTATTGCAGAGTATTTACAAATTCATTTTGCTCTTTATTTTTACGACTCTGACAAAATACTTAAATTTCGGTTGTTTTCTGTTTCCAGGATGTCAGTATCAGTCGGTGTACAACAGGACCTTGGATAAAAAAGGAAGCAAAACTATTTTCGTCAAAAGGCATGACATGAATAAAGTGACTCATACATATACCGCTCAATATGCTCTCACTCTGTCTGGAAAAGTCCTACCTCAAGTATTTGTTTGTTTACAAGAAGCAACCGGTAACTTTGGCCCCCGAGTTCAAAAAACAGTAAATGAATATGCGAAAAAATATAAAAATGTCGTAATAACGTCTTCGAAATCTGGGAAACTAACGACAGGACTGTATATTGACTTTCTAAACCGTTGTTTAAAGACTTATGTGGGAAAAAAACAGTTTTTATTAATTATTGACTCTTGGGGTGGACAAACGAAGCCTGAATTGTATGACAAAATCTTTCAGGATGACGCGAAATCACCGACTTGTACAATAAAAGTAATTCCTCCAAAATGTACTCCTCTTGTCCAACCTTGCAATGTATATTTTTATAGACAGGTAAAAAATCTAATAAAGCGTATACAAAATTGCGCTTATCTAATTGAAAATAATAGAGAAATAAATTCCGTGAAGATTGTATAAAAATACAATCAATAGTGCTTCATCAACTATCATCACCAATTTTTAATGAAATGATTCGGTATGCCTGGTATGCTTCCAAACTTTCTGATAAAAGAGAAATTTTTATGAATATAAACGAAGTATGTTTTCCAACAGATCTATTAAAAAAATGTTGTTCGTGTAAACAATCATCCTTTATAAATTGTGCAAGATGTCAAAATAGTTTTTGTTTTCAATGTTTTTATGATAATTATCATTCTGGTGCTTGTATGTAAAATAAAAAATTGACAAATAAAGAC
>NW_019384897.1:257334-283228 GCF_000671375.1 Centruroides sculpturatus
ATAACATATATATTAAATAAAACCCTACCCGAAAATTTGTTAAAGTGGTAATTAAAGTTTTAATTTACCTCTATTAAAAATGCATTTGAAATTATTCAACTTTTGAAAAATAAAATGTTATCTTTAATTCACATTTTAATCTGCTGTAACAGTCATTTCATAAATAAAATAAAAGTATTTATGATTTAATTGATAATATTTTTACGTCATTAACTTTATTTAAAAATTGTTATAATTTTTAAACCAATAAAAAAAAAAAAGTTTGCAGAAGGTAGGATCGAACCTAGGTCGCACCGCGTTGCAGGCGAGTACGCTACGAACTGAGCCACTTCGCTGTACTACCATAAGGTAGAATCGATCGGTATATAAGCTGCGCTTAAAATTTTAGATTCTTTTTTCTCGGAATCTTCTGGCTAGTGTGCTTTACAATTCTTCTTAGGCAGGTTTGTAGTATACCCTTGAGGTATACTACGAACCTGCCAAGTCTCATCCCGAACTGAATTTCCGAGACCGTAAGGTCCCCTTGTCAGATGACAAGTGTGAAGAAGTAATAAAGAAGTGAATAATGCTAAAACTTTAGAAAAAAGGAACCTCATCATTATTGGTTATTAAATAATAAACATAATATAATAATATATAATAAAGAGTATAATAAAAAACAGATTGATTAAGCTGATGGAAGAAAGAAACAGTGTTCAGTAGAGCATCGATTATCCAACTCAATTGGGGACTGGGGTTGGTCAGATAACTGGAAAAAAAACGAATAACCGGAAAGTATGAAAAAATACATTATTAGTATAGTATATTAGTATATCCCACGTAATTAGTATATCACTATTAAACTACTTTGCGATGAATTTTTATCGATGTTAAGCCTAACAAAATTTTTTAAAATAATAATCGTCGCTATTGTATCGTTAAAAATTATTTTTAAATTATTTTATTGATCACAAAACAAACGACCACTCATAGTTAGAAAATTAAGCCTCGTTTAAATACTGGCCACCTGTTCATGGTCCAGCCATGTTGCCAGCTAAAACACGCAACTATTTAACAAAAATAATATTGAAGTAGCCAAGACATAGCCAAATATTGTAGTGCCACATCACTAGCGGACATTTGAATTTGCCGACTAGAACTCAGTCAGTTAACTGATGTGACGGTTGATCAGAGGTCGGATAATCGATGCTATACTATAGTCAAATTTTACATTCCAGATTATGAATTATTCATTATATTTTTTGTCATTCTTTTATTGGTCATAGTGAGATAAAATAAGATACTAAAAGAGATATCAACTAAGTATGCTAATATTACTTGGCATGACACAGAACTTTTTTCTTAGAACTCTGTGAACCCTGTTGACAGAAACAAAAAAATTGCAAGAAAGATACTGTAGTAAAACTGCTGATTTTATCAGAATTTAATTCTCAATGTCAACTAGACCAGACAGAGTTTCATACTCATCCTGATGGTAAACTTAAATATATTTTTGTTTTTCAGGACCATCTATTAAAGTTTGTGGTGTTGAGAGTTCTTAAATCCAAGAGTAGCATATCATTTGCTTCATATATAGCAGAAACTTAATTATCCAAACTTAATGAGATCATGGGTCTATCATATAAACAATATTTTGGTTAAATATCCTAAAAAATTTATCCTCACTACATAGTTTGTTTTTGATAAAACTTTCTAATAAAGCTGACAATAGGGGAAGTAGATTAGTTTATTTATAATTTATGTTTTCTTGTTTATTTTCAAATAAAACACACACACACACTAATTCAAGTGTTTTATTCTTAATAAAAAGTAATAAAAGTATTGATAATCAATAATACAAAAAAATATTTACAAAAAATAAACTAAAAAAAGCTTTAGTAGTTTGTTGTGGTAGTTCTCAAAGCACTTTGTTGGTCAGATGAACACATTACACTGCTTCACTAATTTCTATTTCATCTTATCTCCAATTCATCCAAAAAATCCAACCTGTGAGGTGGTGACTAGACAAAGCCAATGACAATGTTCTCATTTGCCTAATCTCTGTAGCTTCTAATATTTGTTAAATATGGCCTCTTTCAATTTCAATTTAAAGTCAACTAATGCCAGTCTTCCTCCTAATTCCTTATGGATAATATGTGCATTCAACACAGATATAATAGAAAAAAAATATACAGTAAAACCTGTCTATGGCAACCACCCACGGTTCCATCAAAAAGTGGTCTTTTAGACAGGTGGTCGTCCAATACAGGTGGTGCTGTAATACCCTATTTCCGTACATAATTTGCGCACTTTTTAGCCATTTCTACTAAGCAAAACTCGAGACAAGCAAAAATAAGCGAATTTTTTCAACGATAGGGCTATATTGGTATTGTATTTTATTCTTATCGAATAACCCAATTTACAGGAGTCATCATGATATTATAAGACAGATTTAACACCAATATTTTAAACATTAATACAATAGTCGCATTTTCTCAATTATAATGCACACTTTCTTTTTTCTGACTTAATTAATTTGACTCAGTTCTTTGCGTTCGCTCCTCAGTTAAGTGTATTACGTCATCAATATACAAGCGCATCCTATCTCTCCATCACTTTGCTTTTGGTTTTCGTTAGTTTAATCTTATTTTAACTTTAAAAATACTGTATTTTTTAATATTTAATATTTTCTTAATTAATTAAGTACAATAAGAAAAATTATTAATTAATAATAAAACGATTTTATTATTTTTTCTCATTATACGATTTCATTACAATCGCGGAATCGAAAAAGGAAGTAAAACTGATTTTTGCATTAATGCGTTTATTGTTTTTTGAATATTTTGCCTGCGAAAATTACTTGGATATTATTTTTCTAAAAATATCGTGGAAATAAGGTAGGTTGATACAGAAACTATTTATCGCACGTGTACTGTATATGAGCTTCAAAATAAATAAATAAAAATAGATTTTATCAAACGATGAGATCAGCCGATTAATTGTATCGTGTACAATATTTTACACCCCAAGGAAAATACTAAGTCTAAGGTAAAATAAATTTTGTTTTCCCAGTTAAACTTCATCGCTAATTGCTGTTGTGATAACTTTAATATGATCTTTTAACGACAGCACTTTGCATTTCGGACATTTTCCAACAAACTGAAATGAATTTCCTTTGTTGTTAGTCTAATTTATTAACACCTGCACCTAATTTCAAGGATGTGAGAAGTGCCCGGGATGGGTTCGAACGAGAGTTTAGACTAATTCATTATATTAGGACGTGGAAACGTTGTTGAGATGGGTTCTTACAATAGTTTAGACCAGATACATTCACGAAAGTGGTCGCTTATTACAGTTGTTGTATGTTGTTTCGGACCAAAAATTGATGCCCGCGGTCGCATTACACAGGTGGTCGTTTAATACAGGTAACTTATACGAAGACTCCATGGATAAACTATTCTGTGCCAGAAATTTTTGTCTGTTTTGACAGGTGCCTGTCGAATGTAGGTGGTTGCCTAAGCAGTTTTCACTATATATATATATATATTTGAGATTTTCAAATACTATTCTTTTTATCTGTGTTCTCATACTGCTGGATGACAAAAGAAGTTGGTCCATCAAAATCCATACCTCCCACGTGGTGCTTGTAATCTATGCATACCTTAGGTTTTTGTCTTTCAGTATTTTTTCTTGTATTCATCATCTGCATGGTATCATTATGAGTTGTACTCATTACCAACACCTCTTTCGTATAACACCATTTCATAAACATCAATATCTGTACAAAACTGCCATCTCCCCTTTTTTCAGCTTAGCTGCTACAACCTCTTTTGACAATTCTTTCTTGTTTTTTTCTTACAGTTCTGATCACACTGGTCTGATGAGTTACAAGTTAATCAAACAGATAAACACTAAAATAATAGTTGTCTATCCCTAAGCAGTAGTCCTTATCCAAAAACTCTTCCATTAAGGATAATACTATATTAGTTTAGTGATTTTGTTTTGATGAGTCTACATCAGGTAGATTTACTGGAATTTTCATTCCCTTTCCTATATATATATATGAAATTGTACACAACTAGTTTTGGTCTTGCAGAGTAAAAAGCACCCAATACCAAATCTGGCTCATTTTAGTAGTATGTAAATTTTCCACTGTAATCTATCTTTCCATAACAATAGACTTTTGATGATATGTGAGGAAATATACACAGCTTAAAAACTGCTCCTATACAATTGTAGTAATTCATCTATTTTGTGCAACTTGCTGGTTTTACTGTTGCTACTAGAAAAATGTAAAAATAGTAGTAGTAAAAATATCTCTCTCTATTGTTTGACAGAAAATCAGTGTATTTATGATTGCATTATGTGAAAGTAAGACTGTAAAGTGGATTTTAAGATAGCACCCTTTGGAAGGAAAACTCCTTCTAATAAACAGATTTCTGCCAGTGTTGTTTATTTCCAAACATTCATCCAACTTCATTTACTCAGTCCAGAAGAACTGCTACTTACATTATTTATAAATTCTTCCACATACTTATTTTGTTTCTTCAGAAATAAGATTTATCATCTTATCTGATTGAAATAGATTCAATATCTATAAATTCAATCTTGTAATTATTATTTGGATCCGAGATCAGAAGTTTAACACCGTAATTTTCTCTAAAAAGAAACTGTTGTCTTTGACAAGTGCTAGTTGCAGACTAATCTGACACACTTGTAGTATCAGAAGGAAAATTAGTACTTGCCTCATCAATATCTGTATCACTTTTGAAATCTGAAGAGAATTCCAACGAATCAGAAGATAATTCCTCTAGCATTTTCAATTCATCTTCTTCCAATTGTCTCTTGTCATATCCACTTATAATCGTTGAATATAACAAAAATTTGCACACAGAACGAAATATTGAAATAATGCAAAAGAAAAGTTCCACTCCATTTGAAAAAGAAGAAGTGAAGAAATTCAATGTACAAAGCATTTAAACCAACTATAACAAAATAAACATAAGAATAAATACATTAGCAAAGCCTGTCAAATACATCTGGAACATTTTCTGTAAGTTGACCTATTTCACAAACAAGAAAACTTCCAAAACTCTAAAGGATTATCTTTCTTTTAGAAGTTAAATATCAATTTTATATTGATCTAATCGATATTTCACCATAATTTTGAACCTTACATACAGAAGAAAATGACATTCACTTTGAAAACAAATAAGGCATAGGAAAATACAATTTATAAATAATAGCTTATAAAATCAATTATTATAGTCAATTGTTGTAATAATTGTCAAAATAATATGTCGTAAGGTAATAAGTAGTGTCTTTGTCTACTATACATTACATAAACAGATAGTAACTTGAACTAGAATTCTGGGAATAAGACACCCCACCATGTAACATATAGAGTACAGGAGAGACATGTAAACAAAATAACCTGTAGTTTAAACAATTACTGGCCTCAGCTGAAACTGTGCATAGGAAAAGCCTGATGTAGTCAAAGTGAAAGAAGCACCAAAAAAGCAAACCAAGATATAGAAAATATGATCACAATGTGGATGCAGAATATCAATAATCTTTGTTGGAGTAAAGGTATATGTTTCATCCAATTAATTAAGAAGAGAGACTATCAATCAGGTATCAAAAGATCTTCATATAAGGCATTGTTCAGCTGCAAAATAAAGGTTGGTTTGAAAACTTCATCTTTGCCACAAAAAATGTTGAATATCACACAAAAGTTTCTATTAATGTTGAACAGAACAATGATTATAAAGAGAAAGTGAATAACATGACTTGAAATAAACAAAATCAGCAGTTTGAAAGCATAATTCATTATGCTGTCTTGGTCTTCCTTTGTTTCCACAATGTTTATATTGGATGTTATCAATGACTGTAGTAAAGAACAATGCACCAACAACCCAAACAATGTGCTAGATGTGGTGGCTTATCAAATTTGCCAGCATACCTGATGCTGGGTTAAAAGAATTTCATTGTATTAGCAAAAGCATAAAAATGAAGTCATTCTGCTATTTATTATAAATAATTTTTGATTTTATGCAATTGTGAGTACTAATTACTAATTATTACTTATACAGTAGATCCCCCTATAAAACCGTTTCCTATAGTTATGATTCCTATAAAAATTGTGGCATTATCCGTAAACAACGGTAAAAATAACTCCTATAATACGTAAAACGTCATCGGGCAGCCGAACTACTTACCCGCCGTCCGTAGCGCCACGCTACGGAGAGATTTCTATCGTCTGGACAGTATTATATAAATTATATATAAATTAGGTACTGTACATATAATTATATATTAATTATATATAAATTAGGTACTGTATATATAATTATATATTAACTTAATTTATTGTAACTTTATTATAATTAAATATATATTTTTCGCCGTCTAGCGTCACGCTACGGCGAGTTAGGCGACCTATCGTCTGTTTAGTACTGTAATTTTATACATTTCTTGTGAAAGAAACATTTCTTATTTAACGGCCATAAAAATTATTTATATTAATGATGTCTCCAAAGGTCAACGAAGTTTTCGCAGAAAAATAATATCAGAAATCGCGGCCGCAATTTGATGCGCTGTTCCGCGACGAAACCAAGCTTTAGCAACGAGCGTAGTCAAAGGGTACACACTCGGTAAGTAATCCTACAATTTTTTGTTTATAACGTAGTTTATACGGATTATTTTAAAAAAAATATACGTATTTTGGAAATGTTGAGTCGAATTAGTCTAGAATCGATTAATTTTATGAAAGAAAACCTTTCAAACAGCCGTAGTCCGTAAACTATGATTCCTACAAAATTGATTCATAAAGAACGGAACGTATCTACCGTCTTATAGGGGGATCTACTGTACTTACTTTATTATTTAATTATTACAAGTCAAAAAATTAAGAAATCTTTGAATACTTATGCTATTTACAAAATATTAAAATAATTGTAAAAATCTATGTAACTTATTCAAATCGCTGATTAAATAATTATTTTTCTGTGCAATAAAACACATTTTCACATTTCTGAGAATAATAAAGATTTAGAAAATTAAGATTTCAAATTTTATACAGTTAAAGTAACATTCATTCATTAATAATGATTCAAATTTGAAGATCTTATAATTTTATATAGTTTAAAAAAAAATGTAAAATATGTTTAATATAGAAATCTTACCCATTGGTGGAACAGCATATGGTGGAGGCATCATTGGTGGAACAGGAGGCATGCCAGGCATTGGCATTGGAGGTCCAGGTGGTGGAAATGACATTTCTGAAAAATATATATATATGTTATAGTTTTACACAGAAATAACATTGTAAAGTAATAAGTTAGGAAAAAAACAAATCACAAAAAATTTTTTAACATTGACTTTTTCAATTTAATTTTTATTTACTGGATAGTGTGTATCTAATCCAAAATTATGAAATTAATTAACACTGATTTATGATATAATTTTTATATACAAATTACAATATTAATAATTATTATACAGAAATTGATTTCCAAGAAAAAGTCAATATTTAAAATTAATCTGATCAACCCGTGAATAATGAAACAAAGGATTTCTTATTTTGAATTTTGTTAATCATTTAAATATTTTTGTCATTTCACTACCTCCACCTTTATTAAAAATATAACAATATATAATGGGCAAGTAAAGTAACTCTTAACATTATATCTATATATATATTTTATAAAACTAAAAAACAATTAAATAAAGTAAACTATTTAATGTAGATGTTTAATTATAATTATTTTATCAATTCAATTTTAAATAAAATAAATGAATATTAGATGAAAACGATTAATACTCGTCATTAAGATTCCAAATTTTATTTGTATTTATTAATAAATTAAAAACATATCAAAATGTACTAATATACAAATAGATAATTAAATGCAATTTAATAAAATAAATTAGAATAAAGTGAATCAAGCAAATAAAATATTTCTTTAATTGAACATACTAATAAAATGAAAATCATGCAATGCACAATAATATAAACATCATGATTCAGCAAGTCAAAACTTTTTTCAAAGGTTAATATTACAAAATTCACTTATTAATACAATTACAAAAACAAAAGCGTTTAACAAATACCATTTTTTTTAAAATTAATTTCAAAACCTTGATAATAAATGATACAAAAGGAAGAGAGAGATGGCTAAAATACTTATTGTAATGCAATATTATGAGAGAATTTTAAAAATGCTCTTTATCACTTTATAATAATGGTGATAATCTCATCAGCATTTCAGGAACTTTTTGCTCATGTGACCTAATATATTTGTAATAGTTCCACGACCCAAATGCTTATAATAATAAAAAATTTTTAAAAAACCTGGTAAACTGGAGTCACTGTTTATTATATAATGAAATGAAATTATGCATTCTTGATAACTTCTGTGTGTGAAACGTAATATTGAATATATTTCTATTAAGAATGATTAAGGCCAATTTCGATTTGTAACAAATAACTTACTTCAATTTCAGTTTTTATTACTGAAATTTGAGTATTAAAAAATGTAAGACTAACAATTGTAAATAAAACACACTATTTCAAAATTACTACTTTACTTTTATAAAAAAAACTTGTAATATTTTTCAACTTAATAAACCCTTTTTTAAAATGTACTTTTCAGATTGTATGATGATTTTGTCAATTTCATTTTGTACTGTACATACACAAAAAAAATCTGTAAAAATTATTGATCCACTAGTGCCAAAATTCATCCGTTACTTATTTTTAATTTATTGTTATTTATGACAATAACCTAAAAGTTTGAACAAACAAGGATATATTTTCAAAACCATTGCAACTTAAATGGTATTATAACTATGACCTTATATAAAATATCTATTTTGATGTTATTCAAAATTGAAAAGAGAAATCAATTTCATAAACACACATTCTATAATCTTAAGTTTATTACTAAATGACAATAATAATTATAAGAAAAAAGTTGTTAAAAATTTTCAATACTTAACAGATGCATCTATTGTTCCTACTTCTTAGAGAATACTTCAGTATTACAGGTATCATTTTGTAACCCATAATTTATAATGTTTACATCAGCATTTCTAAATGTTGACATTAGCCAAGAATAAAAAATCAAATGTTGTGTTTTACTAAATAACTGAGAATTTTTCATTTTCCAATATCTGATTTATATATAAAAAGAAATCTTACAAAATTAACATTTACTTTTGAATTTCTTTTTCTTTTCTTCTTTCTCATTCTAACTCTCTTTAAGGCTAATGATTATTATAATAATAACCAAAATAGAATATAATGTCAATCATTATTAATTAGATCTCTATAGAAAAAATTTGGCAATTTACATAGATTGGTTAGTAAAAGCATTTTATATATTTATGATATAGTTGTTGGAATCTTGTATAAGCTTTTATGGTAATATTGTCATTATTTTTTTTTTAATTCTTTAAGACCTTTGGGATGGGAATAACATACTACTAGCTAATTCAATAAAAAAAATTTCATACTGATATAGCTATCATTTATTAATTTCATTACCATAAATTCACATCTAATCAATCATGGGCAATAGGTGAGGCATCACTGTTGAATGTAATTTTTATTGGAAAAGTTTCACTTAATTGTTCACCAGTGATTAAGTGAACAATGGGCAATTAAATGAAAATTTCATCCATTCTAATCATGTCTCTGTTACAGAATAGCAAAATAGATACTTGATCATGATAGATGTTTTCCACTAAATATTCCATCCAATAGTAGATGAGGTTAAAATTACCAACAATTTCTAATTTTTCCAAAATGTTCATCTCTATATTATTATTATTATTTTTTAAATTTTATTATAATATTCTCTTCATGACCAACTGTATAAAAACATATTTTTCCCCCATAAGCTCAATAAGGTTTTCATTGCCAGCTGACATAACTTTGAACAGAAAACATTTCCTATTGACTGTTGTTTGATAATGTCTATCTGTAAGCATGATTTTGATGTCTGTACAAATCCTTTTCATTGAATGAAATTGTATAGTGGAAACTAGCCTTTATGGTACTATAGTATTAAAAGAAAAATGTTTCACTTAATCACCCTTGGGCATTTAAGCCCACAATGGACAATTGAGCAAGTCTCTACACAAGTGATTAAGTAAGAATTTATGGTATCTTACTAACTACTTAATAAACAACCAACTTATCAATAGTTAACATTAATTAACCGTATGTTCTAAACTACACTGTAACTTTACTTCAACAAACATTATATATCTTCTCAATCTTATTTGATATGACAATGAGAATCAATAATAGTAATAGTTCTCACTAAATGCAATAATAGCTATTATAGGAATATAAAATGAAATATTTCAAATTTATTAAGAGCTAAAGATGACTAAATCAGGATTATAAATCAACATCAATCAAATTTCTGAAAGTTGTGAATATTGATGTACAGTAAATGATACTATATCATCCAGCAACACATTAGCTTTCGAAGAACTCCAATGATTTTTCATGTTTATATAACACCTGATGATAGTCGGTTAAATTGACATTAATACAACATTAATATTTGTGTTATTTTATGAAATATAGTGAAAGATCAAAAAGTCGTGTCAGTTTACTATTTGTTTCCAGTTCTGAGTCTGTATTTATACTATATTGTTTAACTATTTTATAATGTTATATGGTCTTTTAAAAATGCATATTTATCCTGCTTTCTTTTGTGTAAAATCATCATCAATATTGTCAATGATGTTCTCTAAATTTCACTCAATCAAATCCAAGGAAAAAAAGGTAATAAATTGAAAACACTAGTGATATGTGATTTAAATCCAAGCTTGATTCAATCAATTAATAAAACTCTTCAAATATAAAGGGTCTAGAGTCAGAACTACATAAGTAATCTTATTGACTTCATTGGATATCAACAATATTAGCTTTTAAAATTCAGGCCAGTAAATCATATTTACTATTGGATTTAAACAGTGTCATTATAGTATTACGAAATATAACAAATGTTTAAACAAGTATTTTCAGAAAGTTTTAACCAATCATAGGCTGTGTTTTCAAAGGGAGTGGAAAAAATAAAAACGTGGACTTACATAGTTCTGGCTCTAGGTTCTTCATTTATAGCTGAAACATTCCAACTTAAAATATTGGTATGAGAAAATTTATACTACATTCGCACACAATCCACAACTCACTTCGATCTCGATTTACCTACAATCTGGATTGTGACTGTCCCCTGTCAAACATCGTGCTGTTCACACAGGCAGTCTGCTGAGAAGAACCCGGCTATTACGCGCAATGATAAAATTGAAATAACTACACGATAAGTCACAAACACCAACAAACGAAATTGAAGTTTTGGTTAGAAATAAATATTTTTTCTTGCCATACATCTAATAATAGACAGATGTCATCGTCTCTCCAGATGTCTTTTTTATTTCTGTTGATAGCCGGACACGTGTTCCGCAGCCAGCTTGTATTTTCTCACGCACGTGGGATTGTGGGATCTCTCTTATGACTGGATCTAGTTTCAAGAACTCTCTTCAGTCAATTGCAATAGAACCTTGTTTCAGTCAAGATTGAAATGGTTGAGAGAGGTTGCACCACGGCATAGTTGACGACCTTGGTCACAATCTAGATCGAAATGCTCGATGTGAACAGGTTATTACACAGTTCTGGATTTAGATTTGTTGACATGCACAAGCAGGCAATGAGCTATTTGGCAATTTTGTCCATTATGGAAAAAACTGACTTAAATGGAACTGGCCAATATGGCTAAGTATGGCATATTCAACACTTCAAAACAAGAATTGTTTCCATGTGGAATCCATAAAAGCTTGAAATGATTTGAATCTGAATTCTTTCTTACATTGGTGATTATCTCATTGAGCAGCCTTTTAATCAATTTATTGAACTCCTAAATTTATGTGCATAAATATCTTTCCAACACCAAACGATCGCCTAATTTATCGAGCTATAATATGGCTATTTTTAAATGATTGGAACTAAGTAATTTGACATTAGAGGTAGGCGTTAGGCGCCATCTCTTAATTAAATTAATAATTAAATAAATAATAATTAAATAAATAAATTTAGAACATTCTGGAATAAAAGAACTGGCCTGGGACGGGGCTTGAACCCGCAACCTCCGCTTGCCGTGCGGTGCGCTTGCCAGTTACGCCACCCGGACCCCAAGCGAGTCTTCGCTTCCAGAAGTATATTAGATTTAGATATAACCTTATTAGCCCGATAAATTAGGCGATCGTTTGGTGTTGTTATTATCTACTCGGGCTGTGAGTTGATGTTTATATAAATATCTTTCCATATTAAAAATATTTTGCAATGGCAATATAAATGACCACGGCAAAGTTAGAAGTGCATTCTATATAGTGTCTATATTAAGATTGTTACTTATAGCTGAAATCCTATAATACATCAGTTATTGAATTATTAAAAAATTGTAAAGACCCAATAGATAACATGCTTAAATGCAATCCAAGTATTTATAATTATCTATTGTTCTTTACAATTTTGTAATAAAAACTTGGTATCAGATGATTATTACTTCTAGCAGTGGTCCTGTAATCTTAATGTAGACCATGGCATTTCTATGTAGAATACACTTCTATCTCTCTCAAAAGAAAACAGATCATTGGCATCAACTTAAAAATAAAAAATGTAAGTACAATATAATTAGGCCATTGCCTCACAACAAGAGAATGAAGTATATTGGATTGATTAACAATAATAAAGTTAGTTAAATTTTCCAAACCATGCAATATTTTCTGAAATTTGGAAGATATATAAGCAAAAAAAAAATAATAATAATAAAACTCCAGAAAGCCTTAACTTGAAAACAGTTTTAAATGTTTATATTAAAAGGACATTCAAAACATTATTCATGATATTTTTTCTTTTTTTTACTTTACAGCTGTTAGTTTTTATCTGTATAACTGATGTAAATTAAGTTATTAGAAAAAGTAAGGCCAAATATTTGAATACTTACAATCAAAAAAACCAGAAGACCACTACTGTATAGGATCATAAATGTTACATGTTTTAAATGACACATGGAAATAAAGGTAATGTTATTTGTTCATTATTCTTATCTTTATTACTTAAAGTAATTTGTTAACCAAAAAAAAAAAAATCCCTGAAAACTAAGACTGAAACAAATGGTATCAAAATCATGATGATAATGAATTTCAGTGACTGATCCAACTAATTATTTCTTTTGATCTTCATAATAAACAGAACTGATTAGATCAGTCTATTGTTGATACTTATCATAATCTATTATCTACCTTTATTATTTATTAAATTTTAGTTCTAATGTGAATCATCTCATGCTTTATAACTATATTGCTGTATTTTTAAATATATTTCCGTATGTATTTTTTTTTATGTAGAAATATTTTAATAGACAATCTTATATTTATTTGGAAAAAATTGAATATTTGTTTAGGTTTTTAAATTTATCGAACTGAATATTGACATATTATGTAACAAAAAAAATCAGAGAAAGTTTGCAATCATATATTTTTTATTTTATACTGTATATATTTAACAATAAATATTTCTATGCTAATAAGCAATAAATGTATATAAAATAAATGCAAATTTAAATAATCAGGTTCATGTGATCATAAAGAATTCAAATCATAAAGTAATTATTAATTATATAATGTTAATCAAGCATTTACAAAATGATAAATAATGAAAAGAAATAAGATATTTTTATTCTTTTTAGAACACTTGAAACATAACATTGATTCTTTCCATACTGTTCTCATATAAACAATATAATTCACCATATAATTTAAAATACTATTTTTCTACAAACAGTAATGCTTACCTTGTTAAGAATAAGATATAAAATTCTTCGTAAGAGTATAAATAATATCTATTACCTCTGATTATATTTCACTTACCTCTGTCTGCAAAAAGAAATACAATTTTGAAGAAAGCTTGATGAAATATACATCTATTACCAAAATATAAAATTAATTTATACAGAAAATAGAATAGAATAGAAATATAATAAATACACCAATGGATATTTAGATAAAATCATATCAATATGGATAAAGATCTGTTTTACTAAATTGTAAAAAAAATACTTTAAGTATCTGTGTTTAATTACCAAATAGAACAAAAAATTTTTGATGTGCTCCAATAAGAACAAATACATATGAACAATAACAAATATCAATTTGAAACAGTATAAAAAAAATAATTTTACCTTTCATAAATTCAATCATAATAGAGAATAACTATTCTTCAAGTTGATTGACTCCATGTTATAAACTGAAGTTTGTTAACACTAAATAAAGTTTTAATGAATCCAACAACAGATCATTTTCATTCTGGAATTAAAGCCTGATCTGAGAATTATCTCAATTAATACTGATCAGTTTCTTCACAGAAATTTTCCCCCCTTACATTATAGAATATGATGTTAGCATTTGACCCAAATTCACAAGTCAGACAGTTGTGGACACAAGGAATATTAAAAATTATAAATTTCAAACATATATGATTGATTTCACATCTGTAGTTTTAATATATATATTGATTCTTATTGTATTTTTATTTTTTTATATAACTTTATTTGTTTACTTCTAAGTATAAAAAACTATCACTTTTTTAGCTAATCTGATTACGTAAGTCTCTCCAATTTTTAAATATACATTTACATATTTTAAAACAAATTCCAAAAAAGCTGTTCTAGAATTTTGTTTAATCTGTATAATGGTGGAATCTGATGATGAGAGATATCCCAAAAAACATTTAATGTTTTCTGGAATATCCCAAAAAATATTTAATGTTTTTTGGGATATTCCAGAAAAAAAATGACCTAAAAAATTGTTGAATGCCTAAAAAGCTTTGTTTGAGCATTAATGAACTTCAACAGAGAATAACAACTTTATCCATTTAAAAATATTTGCATGTAAGAATTATCTAACAGCAAACGTTCTCTGTACAAAATATTTTTGGGTATTAAATGTAATGCAATAGTCTATATTACCTTCAGATACATGAAGCAGAGAAATAACATGTAACTTTGAATAATAAATCCAGTAAATTTACGAAACTGTTAAATCTAAAATATATTTTAAAATTAAAAATCAGTCTGATAAACAAATTGATTTAAAATAAATACTCACATATGTGGCATCCAATTTATAAATATACAACATTTACATATTTAATTTTATGTACAGTACATGGACTGAGTAAAAGTAGTGACAAAAAATATGTAACAAATGTTATGCTTTATCTAGACACAAATACAGCATAATTATATTAACTGGTCCTCAATATAATCACCAGCCATATGAATAACTTTAATCCATATCTGTGTGACAATGATGCCATCAGCAGATATGTTCTTATTGATAGTTGCAATATTCCAGTCTTTGGGCAAAGTACTGTATGTATTTTAAATTTAAAAGAATGAAAAACGGCTGTGACGTATTGTGTATGACATATATTATGAGTCAAGATAGAAGTGCGTCACAGCTGTATGGTAACCATTTTGTACTGTATGTACCTCAGCTACATCATCTAAATGTTGTCC
This sequence comes from Centruroides sculpturatus, assembly GCF_000671375.1. Classification (NCBI taxonomy): domain Eukaryota; kingdom Metazoa; phylum Arthropoda; class Arachnida; order Scorpiones; family Buthidae; genus Centruroides; species Centruroides sculpturatus. Next base: position 272,910 of record NW_019384897.1, read on the forward strand.
TTGTATGGATTTCTTTATTTTGGGAAACAGATCAATCATATGGACTCAATCTGGGAAATATGACAGGTATCACAAGGTTTCCCATCATCTTGTTAAAAGTTCCTTTTCAGGTTGGGCAACATGTCCAATAAATGAGTACAAGTACTACATCGATGAAATGTAACCAATTCTTCTGTAGTGCTGGATGCAGACGACTGATAAGAAACCATACTCAGCATTTGCAGTTTCGTTCACAGGAATAGCAAAATGGAAGATTACACTATCCATGTCATAGTCATCAGTATTACCTTGACTTTACTGGATTCCTGCTGTAATTTCTTTAGGCATGGGGATCCCTAATGTCATCATTCATTTGATTGTCCTTTTAGTGCTGGCTTGTACAACCATGCTTAAGTTTCATCAATGGCAATGCTTTGATGAAGAAATGCATTACCCTCATTACATTAATCCAGATGGAGTTTTGTTACAGTATAGCTGTGCCACTTCTGTGAGATAATGAGGGATCAATTTTGCTGAGTTTTTGCATTCCAAGAATATCATGCAGAATGCAATTCATGATGAAATCAGTGATTCAACTTCATTTACTAATTGGCACATTGCCCACTGGCTATCACAAGCTATAACCTCTCCTTTGAGCTGTAGGATAAACTCAATCATTGATTATCCACTGGTTCTTCTCAACCACAGTGATAAGCATTCACCCATCATGCAGCTGTGCTACAGGATAGTATTTCATTATCACATGTATCCTAAGTCCTAACCAAAGTCCTTTCAGTTGTGACCACTTAAAACCTCAAATTTTATCTAGCTGCATTGTTCCAACTTCATAAACATGCTTTAGACTGCCTTCACACAACAGATATACTTTATTTTTTCTAAAAGCTACCCCCTTTTGTTCTACACAAATGCTAAAGAAACATCAAACACTGAAAACACTTACTGATATTTGATTGTTTTATCACTAGTGTGTGCTACAATTGTCTTCACTGATAACTAATGTTGCCACTACTTTTCAACAACTACCTTATATCTACAAACTTATGTTTGCTATGTATGTTTCAAAAATTTGACTATATGAATACAATATTAGAAGTTTCCATATAAGAATGAATGAAAACAGCAATCTCATTTCACCTAACAAACAAATTTCACATCATAAACTATATCTATGAAGCAGGAGAAAAATGCAATCACCTACTTTCTACTGAATATAGAGTTTAAAAACTTTGGGTACACCATGTATTTTCAAACTTTTTATGTATTTTATGGCACCATATCATAGGAAAATGAAAAACTGCTTTTCCAGATACCTATTAAGGTTAATTCAGGTAACACAAATATGATTTTTTATTTTCTAATGTTTTTCAAAATTTTGCAATAAACTTTTTATTTTATGACACCAAATTCGTTTGTCATTCATATTCCAGGAACAAACTAGCCACCTTGTTAGCGTATTTACTACAAAAATATTCAGAACAAAACAGCAATCGAAACAGAAAACACCTATCACATTTTAAACATTTTTATAGTTAATTAACAATAAGCCTTTAATTCCTTTTTTAAGATATTTAATACAAATATACTTTATTATATATATGTAGATTATTATTATAATGAAAAAGTTATCACACACATGAAACTATTAATGCCTTATAAATCCCTAAAATACATTTTTGCCCCTGGTGTTAATGGCCCTCTTCAGTTAGATGAACAACATAAATAAAATATATGGCAAAAATTATCCTAAAAAATTTATTACAAGACTCACACTTACAAAATGTTAAAATTATAAACTATTAACAATCAAAATGTTTAAAACCATAACTTAGCTGTAGACAGCTTTACAGATGCATTGTAATCATCTTGACAACATATTATGTAACACGGTGGGATATTTAAAAGGGGTGCAAGTTTCACAGATGTTGCTGTCAGAGATCTTTATGGCTTTATTACATCTCATATCCACTGAGCCCAACTACCTATTCCAAATGATCAAATACAGACTCAGTACCATATGTTGACCTATTAATTATCATATACTTTAGTCTAAATTTAATTAAATCTACAACTAAGGATTTTATAAGATTAGTGTGATAACCCTTTCACTGTAATAATTTTCTATGTATGTGTAATAAAGTATATTTGTATTAAATATTTTTATAGTTTGTTCTATAACACCTGATCAATATTCAGTTCTAATTCCCAACACCCACTAATCTGTTACAATGACTACTTACTATGGAAATAGTCATATCTGGCAAATCACAAGACAACATTATAGGAATTATCTCGTAGATGACATCTGTTGCTAGATTGCCAACTACAAGATAATTCATAGTTGGAAATCAATGTGTTAAATGATTTCTTGCTAATGCCAACTCATTGACTGGGTTTGATGGGATGTGGCAATGCAACACATGTGCAAAGGGGGGGTGTCTCCCAGAAAAACTTTCTATGGGAAACTAGTCTGTATTTAGATATTAAGCACATGAAGAAAACTCAGAAAACACCATGTGACTAGCCCATTGGTGAGGCACAAACCAATGTTCAATGCTTTTATTTAGTTGGTCGCTAGTGGGTAAATCATTAAAGTGTGTTACAAAATGGACCCTGATTGGAAGAGAAGTTACTTTTTGAGAAGTTCAAATGAAGCCTTATACCCCGTTCGCACACAATCCACGACTCACTTCGATCTCGATTTACCCACAATCTGGATTGTGACTGTCGCCAGTGGAACGTCGTGCTGTTCGCACAGGTAACTCGCTTGAGAAGAATCCGGCTATTACACGCGATGATAAAATTGACATAACTACGCGGTAAGTCATGAACACCAACAAACAAAATGGAAGTTTTGGTTAGAAATAAATACTTTTTCTTGCCATATATCTAATAATAAACAGATGTCATCATCTCTCCAGATGTCTTTTTTATTTTTCTGTCGATAACCGGACACGTGTTCAGCAGCCATCTTGTATTTTCTCGCGCGCGTGGGATTGTGGGATCTCTCTTATAACTGGATCTAGTTTCGAGAACTCTCTCCAGTCGATCACGATTTAGCCTCGTTTCAGTCGAGATTGAAACGGTCGAGAGCGTTCGCACCGCGGAACTCTCTCCGACTTAAGCCACAATCTAGATCGAAATGCTCGGTGCGAACGGGGTATTAGCACCTTATTATGAAATCTACAAGGACAGGAAAATAAATGCACAGCAGCTTTTAACAAATACAGTAAGACCCCGCTTAATGCAGGAGATGAATATCTAAACAACAAAGCACTAAACGAAACAGCATTAAACGAGATCATTTTAATATAGAGTAAATAGGGATAGGGGAACACGCGACCAAAAATAGACAAATTTTACTTTAATTTTAATTTATTTTTATATTAATTTGCATAATAATATATGTTATATAACATATACACACAGAAATGCAAAGTTCGTTTTTTGTGATGGTCTGGCTTTTCTGAAATTCTTGTTTTTTTGATAAAGTTGTGAAGTTTCATTTGTTGCTTTTTTCTTTCCTTAAGCAAATGTCAGCAGCAGAAGATCACATCCAAAATGTCTCATTTTGCTTTTGCACTCCTTTCAAAATCTGGATCATTCACTACAATTTGATCAACTATTTCAGTTATCTTACCAAACTTTTACTAAGGAAATCTGTAGAGAACTTTTTTGGGTTCTTCATTTTCAGAATCACTATTTTCCAGTTCCACATGAATTCCACGTTCTGCCAGTTCTTGAAGGTCGTCGTTGGTAAGGCTCTCACCAAAAACCTGCAGTAACTCCTCAATATCCTGCTCATTTATATCTCTTAGTCCTGCTATATCAATTAGGTTGAGTTTGATCAACCTAATGATACAGCGATAGGATCTTGTTGAGAATTCTTGGATACCTTCAGCCATAACTTCTTTCACACTTCGTTTGTGCATTTATCAGTTAATTCTTGCCAACTGAAGTCAATCAAAACATCCTATGACATCCATGATGTTATATTTATTCCAAAATTTGCACTAAACAAACATAGATTTAAAGAAGGTACACCTTTTTGCCACCTTTTGCTGATTGGTTTGTGTTTGCAAATAGTCGTATTATATATGAGTCAATGAAATACTGCGATAATTTAAATCAGCAAAAATTTTTAGCTTTTTAAGGCTTCAAGCAGACCGCATTATATTGAATCAGCATTAAGTGGGGTCTTACTGTACATACATTACATATAACTATGTTCAATGTACATATAACAATTAATAATATCAATCAGAAAATTTTATCATATAAACTTTAGAAAAACACATTCACATTCAGAACTCGCCCAGGAAATAAGGCATCTGTGGAGGATGAATAGGGTGCTTATTGTACCTGTCGTTCTCTCCTGTACAGGTGTGATACCACACACTACACAAAAGCCTGGGAACATTACAATTGAGTAGAAATACATACATCACACTACAGAAGGCCACTATATTGAATACATGTCACATTGGTAGGAAATTCCTGAATACAGACACACACACTGACACTTATTTAATTTTAGTTTTGTTTTGGTTGCTATGCCTTGACTTTGGTCCGGCATAGTACACAGCCACCGGTGTAAACCGAGTATAACTCACAAAACCCAACATAATAATAATAATAACAACAGAGAACATTACAACTCAGACTTCATGACACATACATTAAAACAAACAAAATACACATTAGATAAAGCATTTCCAGGGAGATTCCTTAAGCCCACTCTGATTCTGTCTGGCCTTAAACTCACTACCCAATAGGTTAAATACACAAACACAATAAAACAACAATACATTTTATCTCACTTCATGTACATGGATGACATAAAAATACACTTTCACACAGGCCCAACTATCCTGTATCCAAAAATCACCTATAAGAAATTACACACACTGATATTCAAACGGAGTCTGGCCTTGACAAATGCAAAACATTTTACATTAAAAAACAAAAAAAAATCTGAAAAAAGTACTTTGCACTTGGAAATGGAGACATCATAAAATCCATGGATAAAAGTGAGTCTACTAACATTTAGGACTCCAATAGGCCAAACTCAGAAAACACACACAAATCAACAAAATAACTAACAAGAGAAGAACGGCAGCAGATTAAAAACTCAATACTAAGAACACAGCTGAATGCAAAACACACAAGTCCCAGTACTGACATGTTCATTTAAAGTCACAAAACTAGAACTCCTCCAAAGGAAAACATGAACAACATTAACTAAAGGTAAAAAACACCATCTTAAGTTCTTCATAAAAAGGTTGGATGTACCTAATAAAGGGAGAACAAACCTTTGCAGATATTTCTCTGCTACAAATAATTAGATACTGAGTTTTTTTCCTTAGAAAACAAAGATCACAAATATATAAAGTTGTAGTATTTTTGTCATCAAAAGTTACAACATTAAACCTCTATAAAACTGACCTGGATCTAAATAGTACAAACTATGGCCAGAATTACATTGACAGAACTATATCAACTGCTGGCTGCCTCTTTAGAGAGAGACAGAAGGGTTCATGATTGCTATACAAGACCAGGTCACAAATACAAAAAAGTACAGAAAGCACAGCTTAAAAGACAACACTTGTAGGAAAAGTCATATCTTGCACAAAACTATACATCACGCTGGCTAGAAGATTTTAACACAAAATGATTTACATCAAAAGCTTAAGCAGAAACCAAAACCATTACAGACCCAACAACCATACTACAAATATACAATTCTGACAGTCTAGAGAAAACAACATTCACAAAATAATTATGACCAAGCAATAATCACAGAAAAAAATTATAACAACAGACTAGATATACCATTCATTGACAAATAAAATAAAATTATATACATCATATAGTTGCATCAAATACCCACAATGTAAAAAAATACATACACTAATAAAATTAGTAAATACTCAAAATTTGCCCATGAAATAAAGCATCTGTGGATGATGAATAAAGTATTGACCAATAGTCTCTCTTGTACAGGTACCATTCCATATACACTATACAAAAGTCTAGAAACATTATGGCTTCACAATAGTACTGTACAGTACATACATAACACTACAGAATGCTCTCATACTAAACAAACACTGTGTTAATTGCTAAAGTATTTTGCACTTCGCAAGAAATGAGCTTATAAAACTCTATCTTCAGCTGAGTAACCAGGTTGAAAACTGCAGAACTACTGAAGGACCAACAAAGCAATACAGTGAAACCTTGCTTAATGAGCATAATTTGTTCCAGAATCTTACTTGTAATGCAAAACACTCATTAAGTAAAACAATTTTCTCCATATAAATTAATGTAAAGTACAATAATGTATTTGCCAAAAATACTCTAATATTTTATGCCATGCCAAAAAAAATACTCTAATATTTTATGTATAATGTTTATTCAAAGAAAATTATACAATATACAGTATTGTTAAGGAGCATGAATCATCATCATCTTTTCTTCTAGCATGGAATGAACCAACCTGAAATGTGAATTTGATTTGCAGGGGGAAAACAGATATGTCTGATAAACACACCAAACGACATGCCAAATTCTTGGGCTATTTCTTTTTAATTCTGTGATAGAATTATGAGATATTTATATTATTATAACACAAGATGGTAACATAACTGCCTACCTCTAGTCAAATTAATTAATTTCTAATATTTAATTATAGCCTTTATACAGCCCAAGAATTTGACATATTGTTTGGTGAGTTTATTATAAAATGAGCTCTGGTTGTTGATGTTTATACGTAATAGTGAGGTTGAGGCCGAAGTTTTAAATGTGAAAACGTGTACATCAGACGTTCAGCGCCACTTTCCTGTAAGTCTAGAAGTTTGACAATGGTGTTTGGAATGTCAAGCATGATTCCACTGACTATCCAAACATCATTGTCAAACTTCTAAGCTTATAGGAAAGCGGCACTGAACGTCCAACATACACATTTTCACGTTTAAAACTTCGGCCTCAATCTCGCTAATATGTCTGAACACAAACTTGGAAAAATGTGTGATCACAAGCAACACTAAGATGCTAGCAGAATGAGTGCTAAACACAGACTGATGGAGAATGCACACAATCCGGGACATCCCTTCTCATCACTCATTATGCAAAACGTCGCTTATTAACAGAGTAATTTTTTACAAATTTGTTTTGCTCGTTATGCGAATTACTCATTATGCAAGGTGCTCATTAAACGAGGTTCCACTGTATATGACTACCAAGAGTATGGAAATTATGGTTTGTTATTACAAATCAAACCTTTCTAAATGTGACTACCTGAAATGTTGGAAGGAAACTTACCTGAATTTGGATATCTCAGAACAATGGCTTGCAGATCAGCAACAATTGATAGAAAATAATGTTTTACTGAACTGGAAGGAATTACACAAAATACAACAAGTCTACTAATCAGAAATTACAAAGAAATACTCAAGCAAATTCAAAATAAAAAAATTATTATGACATTACCACAATGCTGGTTGTAATTTTTAATCATATGTTAATTTAAAAAATTACATGACTTCCCGGGCAGACTGAAAGTTTGTATATAGTTAATCAAGGCCTCCAGCCCCCTAAACTTTCCATATCTGGTCTTGATTTTCATGTATCTAACTCTGAGATTAAAGACAGATAGATGAATGACAATGGAAATTATAGGTCTGCAATTTGAAAATTGCAGCACAATGATAAATATTAAAGCAGAATTTTGCTTTTATATTTTCTTGTTATTCAACTGTAGAGAATTGTCATACCAGGTGAAGAAAAAAGAAAATATAGAAAATAAACCAGAACAACAGAGAATACATCAATCATTGCTCCATCTCAAGATTGCTAACTGACTAAAAAATAAAAAGAAAATCATTGAACACATGACTAAAAAATAAGATTGGAAAAGATTGTCCCCATTTAAACTTGCTATGAAAAAGATTCCGACAAAGGCATGAAACAAAGCTTGGAAAAATTGAAAAAGTATCATTGCATGAAACAGGAAAATTCTAATTCTTCAGCAGTTATAACTGTAGAACTGGAATATGAAATAAATAAAAAAATGGTTCACCAAAATGGAAAATAAGAGTGGAAAGGAAAATCAGAAAACTAAAATTAAACGCTAGCAAGCTGAAAGACATGAAAGCTAGGTTAAAATTTTAAAAATGTCAAGACAGACATAATAAACAGATGTCATGTTGATAACAGAAAAAAAATCAAAAAAACCCTGAAGAAAATAAACATACAAACCTTAAACTGGCCTTGCAGGTAAATGAAATTTCCAATACAAATATTATCAGTCTACTAAGATATTCCTCAGGCTAAGACAGCCCTTCAAAAATCAAAGAGATAGTTCTGAGGAATATCTTGAAAGCCAATTTAAGGTTGTGTTTATTTTTGCTTTCTGCCTTGTTATTAGATTAATTTATTTGAAACCTTGGACATAGATAAACAGCAAACTGTAGCAATTTCAGATAAGATTACAAGATATAAAGTAAGGATTGCACAGTTTAGGCAGAACCAAGCTATGGTCCCAAACAAGTATGCTCAAGAGCTGCAAAAATCGCAAACTCGTTTTTATATGGGAGTCCCTCCTTATTAATACCTTGGATACATGCAACACTCCCACACTTGACCTGCCCAGTGTATGGGTCACACTGTATGAGTGGTTAAACAACTATCATTATCCTCCATCATACGTATAACATGAGCCTAGATCCACGCATGCACCACTTTGCGTATTGTGTAACTTACTGCTCATTTAATTTCTAACATATTTGAATATTTGTTGCTTGTTCCTAACAGTCTTATCAAAAGTATTAATTTTGAATTGTGTGTTCTGCTCTTCATTGAATTATTTCTGTTCATTTTTATTAAATTTCTGTATTTGCCTGATGACGACAACATTAGGATCATCGAAAGCACTTGTGATAAATGCACATATAACGCCAATCTCAGTGATTTCTCCATCCTACTAACAGTATTTGGCATGAATGTCAACCCATTGATTATTTAGAACCAACTTCTCATTACAAAACCTAAGACACTTCTACAAAAACATTTATGGAGAAGTAACATGAAAAGAACAAATAAAGAAGAAATTGTAGTGTTCTCAAAAAATATGTGGGTTAATCCAGAAGACTACAAGATAGCACCGTGAACAGTAAATGTAAAAGCCAATCTCAAAGGAAATGAAATGAGAAATTTAGTAATAACTATAAATCAATTTGGTAGCAATTACTACTTTTTCTGTTCAGATAGCACTTTCTTTTACATTTTCATTTTTACAAAAACTCTACATCCTTTCTGAATAAATCCTATTGGCAACTTTTTGCTACTTTTGAAGCTTTAGACACATTTTGTTGAATTTTTCTACAGTTTGTTGTTTGCTGGTGCTAATTTTATTAATTAATTAATTTACCCCTTTAGTTCTTCGCCCGAGTTAACTCGGGCATGTTACATAACATTACAGAAAACTCGGTCCTTTCGGCCCCCCCAAAAAATTTTTGTTTTTTTTTGAATTTTTGGAATGTTTTTTAAGTCTCCAAAATTTTTTCAAAAATTTTTACCCACACAAAAAAAAAATTATCGCGGTTTTAATTAGCCTTTGATAAGATTCGATTAAGGCTTAATTGTTTTTTAATGGGATTTTTTTTATCAAAATTAATTAATCGTTCTAAAGTTGTAGTGCACAGATTTTACTTCGGTAAAGTTATTTAAAGCTACTTTCTGATATCAAAAACGACCTCCAATAGTTTTTTAATTAATAGGTTTTATTATATATAAGTTTAATTAAGTTGGGGGAGTCGAAAATCGCAATAAAAATATTAATTTTTAAAAAATATTTAAAAATATACGGCCAGAAAGTAGTCACCCTACTATAAACCCATCTCCTCCCGAGACTTCTATAAGAAGAATGTCCCAGGAAATCCAACTCCAGCTGTGTTCAAGGTCATCCAACTGTATAAACAATGACTCATCGGTGTCAAGCAGAAAGGCAAGACAAAGGAAAATAAAGTTTGAAGCTTTTTCTTTAAAATTAACGCATTTCTTTCGTTTTTTTCAGTTTTAAGTAATTTTTATGTTTAATTACATTTATATCAAAAATTGCTAGGAACTAAAGTAATTAAGCTAGATCTAGCTGTCCTTTACATCCATAAACGTTATATGTCAGTGGAACAAATGGAGTGATCTTTGAGCGTTCCACGATTTTTGGAGACTGTATACACGCGGGCTTCCTAAACATGTATGTTTGTCCAAGAAAATTTTGGATGAAATACAAACCGCACAACTTCAAAATCGCATAAAAATAATCC
>NW_019384897.1:283443-289362 GCF_000671375.1 Centruroides sculpturatus
AGCCTATTTTTCGAACGTGAGCCTCTGCCTAACCCACGAACGCGGACCTTGTTAACCCGGGCGACGTCCGAGCCGGTATCATACTTAGATCTGGTTACTACCATAATTATTATCTCCACAGAATGTGGGTGTGTGGTCACTCTTAGCTTCATTTCTCCCCATAGACCTTACTGGCATGGGTGTCCCTACCAGGAGCTTGTGCTCCAGCCTGCATTGCCCTATGGATCTGTAAAATTACTGGGCTCTCCCACCACGACCAGGTGGTGACCACGGGAGAGTTATTATTATTATTATTAATACAACCAAAATTATAATGTCTTCTGTAATTGTTCAACCAATGTTACACAATATTGAATACATGTATACTGAAAAATGTAATGTGTAGGACCTATAATAACTCACTATAATAGTAACTTAAACATAGTAGCAACATAAATAGTAAATAAGTAAAACTGCAAAGCCATTTTTGGGATGAGATTATGTCTCGGAGAGCGCAAGCAATGCATGCACAAATCTCGCACTCATGCCTGTTTGTAGAAACAGTCTCAACATTTTGTATTTTCTTTTCACCCAGTTCACGGTTCCCCGACTACCTACAAATCTAGTTTATTTTATGTGCGCTTGATTTGGGCACAAAATACTCTGTGCCAAATTGCAACTCCTGACATGTAGTCCTTCATACATCTAAGGTGTGTAGCCATTAACAGCAGTGCAATTTCAGAGATGAGACAGTCACATCCATTATAATAATATATATACTGTGGTTATTGTTTTCATTTTTGACTCTGTCCTATGGGCAGTAAGTAGGTTTCTTTTTAATACCCATTGTATCAATCAAGTCCACAATGAGGGTAGCCAAGTGATAAGATGGAGGCCCAGGGCCGTGTTCAGTAATGCAGAACACCTAAGTTAGAATTCTGAATGGCTTAGTGGGTGGAAGAGCTAAGAATAGATAAAAGAAGCTGACTGAACTATCTAGAATTCTAGTGATGGGAGGAGTCAAGCAGTAGTTAGAAACAAGTTCAACATTGCAGCATAACTAGACTTTGCAAGAATTCTGTTACTGAACACGGCCCAGTACATGTGAGATCAACCACCCACAAAATTCATGGGGTTTGCTTTGATTCAATCCCAGATCTCCCAGATAACAGTCTGATGGTATAATTACCTTGGCCATCAGGCCAAATACAGGTATTAATCTACAGGTATATACAGTACTACTATAATAATATTAATTATATTAAAAATATAACAAACAGTAAATTAAAACTGTAAAGAAATTAAAGAGGTTCATGTAACTGTTCATTGTTTTTCTGTACTTTTTAATATGCACTAACAATAGAAATTTATTTTTGAATTTGCTACTTTTGAAATTTTTATTGCTACTTTTTGGGCTTTTTGTAATTTCAAAGTATTAATAATAAATGTAAATATGTATTATGGATATAAATGTAACTAATAATTTACTTAATTTTATAATTTTTGAAATATANCACTAAAACAAAAGAATAATCAGTTTTTCTAGTTAATAATTAATTCCTAGTGTTCCTGAGAAGATTGCCATTTATTTTGTGACAATATTGGCAAGCGCCAAATCCGACAGAGGGCGCTGTTTTTGAGCCAAGATGGCTGCCGAAACAGGTAAGGAGCCGACCATGTGTTTGTTCAGTGCCTGAGCTGATTCAGTTTCTATTGGTGACGACTACTGTGAGGACCAAATGAAGAACAAATCATTGAATTTATGTCAAATTCTACACTATATCGGCAACAGGAAACGTGAAGTCGTTTTGGATATATGTGACGTACACACACGCACACAAAACATAATTTGTGCTACAAACTTTTGACTGGCCTATGTCGTATAAGTGCTGAATGACTCAGCAGGACAGCCTTCAGATTGGCACTAATTTTAACTATTATGATAAATAAAACTTTGTTTTTATATTGAAACATGATGTATACTGCTTAAAATATTTAAATACTTCTCACCTGTTAACGTGTAATAAACATGCTATCACATGTTTACAAAAACAAGACAGCTCCGCCTTGCATCTGCATTCTCCCTGTAATTGAGATGTATTAAAATGCCAATATCTGAGATTGCAACATTAAAGCAACAACATGAACTTCAGTGTTGTTGTTAGAGTTTAATCCACAAAATACGATGTGTCCGCATCCAAAACGGCTTCACCTTCTACAAGACAACATTTCCTGTTGCCAATATAGTCTAGAATTTGACATAAATTCAATTTATGTCAAATTGGATTTGTTCTTCATTTGGTCCTCACAGTAGTCGTCACTGATAAAAACTGAATCGGCTCAGGCACTGAACAAACACGTGGTCGGCTCCTTACCTGTTTCGGCAGCCATCTTGGCTCAAAAACAGTGCCCTCTGTCGGATTTGGTGCTTGCCAATAAAAGCCAGTGGAACACTCAGGATTTAGTCTTGGGAAGTCAAGTTGAACAAAACAAATTTTTTTAATGTCAATTCAATAAAATTTCCATCATGTGACTGCTAATTCATTAGTAGTACAGAATAGACACACAGTACAATATAAATAAGAAAATAAATGTTAATTAGAAAAAGATTTTTGGAAAATTTTCCAATGTTACTTTTTTCCTTTACCTTTGGAGAGTGCCAGGACCCCTTGGCCACCTTCTGGGTGAACCACTGGTAAAAGCATGTTTGAGTACAAAATGCAAAACTTTATCTATTTTATAGTAATCTCAAAAAATAATCCAAAATAGTTAATTTTAGAGAGTGACCATATGATACTAAGTCAGGGTGCCCACTTAAATCCACAAAACATTTCTCAGTTTTTTCCAAGAAAATTCTTATTTTTTTTGGTTCATTTTAAACTCTTCACAAGAAGAGCCTTTGTGATTTTGTAATTCATACTTCCATTACAAAATAAACAATACTACACCAATTCATTTCAGTTTTAATTTCTGTAAAAATATCAATGAAAATCAATAATTAGTAATAGTAGTATAAAATCCTTAAAGGACTTCAATTCATTGGGTTTGCATGTTTAATGAATGAAATTCTACATTTTCTAAGTTGACATTTCTTTGCTATTTTCCAAAATGAAACAAGATTTTAAAATCATTAATTATTCATTCTTTGTTATGGATAATTTAGTTTTGTTTATTGTAATTTTTTATTATCTGGATACATAATGTATTTAGCAAAATTTGCAGCTTTTTGCATAAATATAAGTGGCACTGTTTCAAAACATACCACAAGCAGTCTTCGAGATTCCAACTTTCAGTGTGTTCCTGAAAACTTGTATGAAAGTAAAATGCCCAAAAATCAAACAAGTTGCATGCTATAACAATAGTTCTGTTCTCTGAGAACTAAAATAAAAATTACAAATCATTTAGTAAAGTAATCATTAAAAAGTTAAACTAAATCTTTCAAAAGCTGTAACTATTCAGAGTAAACAAAGAATACAAAGAATTTCATACAATTTTTGAACAGCTTAATAATCTGAAGCAGACTCCAAAAATGTTCATTTTTTTCAAGTAAAGTGTGCTGGAATACATACATATGGTATGATGATGTTTTTAATTTTTTAAACTTTCCCATATTACAATTTATATCATCATTTAAGAAATGAAATCATAGATTAAACAAAAACACAGAAAAATACTGAATTTTCACAAATAATTTTGCTGTTATCAAAAGTGGCAGAAACAGCAACAGTGCAGAATTTTTCAACCAACAGATACAGTCTGCATTCAACTTAACAGACATTTCAAAATATCCCATATCAAAAATGTAAACAAATACAACCATCAAAAATATCTAATTGTCATAAAAGCTCTTAGTATAAGTTAATCAACTACTAAAATAGTCAACCAATTACATCTACCTTAAATACTAAATTCAGGGTTTGAAATTAGCAGTTGCCCAGCTATCCCAAGCAACCAAAATTTTATTTAGACTACCAAATACACTTCCAAAGTTTTTCAGTGGGTAACTTCATTTCTTTTCTCGATTTTCTTAACTTTTTTGTACTTCATGCATATTTATTCTGTTAAATAGTAACAAGTACTTTTTTAATAACAACAACAATAAAACAACCAAAAGTCTGAGATATCAAACTTTGTTATGACAACAAATCCAACATGGCTGTCACAGAATACAAGAGCAAAAATCACTAGAGAAGAAAATGTTAAAAATTAAGTATAGTAGAGCATCATTTATCCTAATCAATTGGAGACTGGAGTTGTTTGGATAACTTATTTTTTGGATAACCCAATTATGTACAAAAAATATATTAACCTATCCCATGTTGAAATTTTTCTCCATTGTGTGTCACTTTGCGTTGAATTTTTGATGATGTTAAGCCTAACAAAAATTTTCATAATAATCGTGGCTATTGTATTGTTAAAAATTATTTCTTTATTTTGTACAAACAAAATAAATATATTGAAAAATATAAAAACAATAAAAATATACTTTAGAAGTTAATCTAGTATCAAAAATGTTCAATTCAGCATGACACACACGTCCAACATGCAGTCCACAGAAAAACACCACACAAAAGTGCCAGTTTTGCCAGCTAAAACACAGATGTCTGGAACATCTAAAATGGTGGGAAGCTATGTCCATCTGCAAGGCTAACCACCTGACCACATGTATAAATCGGAAGGATGAGATTAATCTTTCTATAGCGTGGCAGGCCCTCATAAACAACGATCTATAAATATCAACATCAGCGCACGAATGCGCATGACCGTCTTAATGATCGTTCGTTATGCGAGTTTCATATTTTTTGTTTAAACATCTGCGTTCTATTTTTAGATTAGTTTTTTATTTAAATATCTACGTTCCATTTTTCGAAGTGTTCTGTCGGAATTTTTTCTATACCTGAGGAAGAGCTATCTGGACAGCTCGAAAATATTTGTGAAAGGAAGATTTTTTCACGCAAAATTACACTGGTAACAGGTTCCGTATTTAGTATAAACTACATTCAAAAAACATTACAATACATAAGCAAACATAGATAGTAACAGTCCTATGATGTAAAAAAAGAAATTTGAAAGTCCTTTCATCATCAAGTAATAAAAACAAATGATGTAAACAGAACACAAACAGCTATTTCTTAAATAGGATACAATAATTCTTTGTGAAAAAATTAGATATAAAAGTGAGTCAAAAGGACTTTGAAAATATTAATTCTAATAAGTAAATTAAGGAATTGTTTGCTATGGCTAACTTTTCATTTAAGATAAAACAAAGCTTGAAGTTTCTTCTTTTATATTATATTAGTAGCCCGGGACGCCCCCTAGTAGGCGTTCCAGCAGCATTACAAATTCCTGAGGCATGTTTAATGCACTTAATATATGAAAGTTGTGTGCGCTTAATGTTTAAAAGGTTGATGCAGTTAATATATATAAATGTATACAATTCTTCATCTTAGAAACTAAACTTAAAATATCAATACACAAACAGCCAACAGTATTTGTACATGAGAAAGTGAATCTATTCTTTACTCAAAATTGTTCAAATAAATAGAATTAATATGATTAAAAAATCAAGTATAAATATATACAAATGTTCATGTTAAAAAGTAATGTTAACAGATCAATACACAGCAAATAGTATTTCTGTATTACAGACTGAAGATATTCTTTAGCTGTGTTCTGTATTCCATCATTTATCCCATCATAAAACTTCTGTATACACAACATTGTTGGTAAAAAAAGTATAATTATTTGGAATCAATTTGCCTTGTTGTGACATTTTGTCTTCTGTGTCGTTTTGCTTCTGCCTGCCTGTGCAACATTGCAGATCTGAGCTCATGAGTTTCATTCTGCAAGCCTCCACGTGTTGATTGTGCTATTCTCTGTAATGTTTCCTGCGCACGTCTCTCCCTTTGTCTCGCAGCAGTGGCAGCTTTACGTTCCCCC
>NW_019384897.1:289407-318698 GCF_000671375.1 Centruroides sculpturatus
ATAAAAATTTAATTACATTCAAAGTTCTATATATATATATATAACTTTGAATGTAATTAAATTTTTAATTTATTAATTTGTTATGAGGTAAAGTCAGAAGTAAAGTTTTCATTTTAAATATAAAAAATAGAGAACATGTTACAAAGTGAAACAAATGGAAAAGAGAAAGATACACTGTCTAGCTTTTTGACTTTTCTGTTGAGATAGTTATCATAGCAGTAGATCAAAGAATCCAAGTCTTAGTAGTAGAAAGATGTTTTTTGCAGATGTAACTAATATTTGACTTCATTAGATTGGAAACATAAACCATATTACCAGTAATTTAGCAAAATTTCACAAACAGGTGAAAGCCAATGGTGCCAAATCATTGGCTTCCTGTGAATCTCTTCCTCTATTCTGACAAATAGGCAGAGATTCACAGTATATGTGGCAAGACATTATTGTATAACAGAACAAAATTCTCTCAGTCTGCACTAGTTCACAAATTGAAGAGGTACCATTGAAACAGCATTCTGTTTGTTGTCCAAGATAGAGTAAAACATTAGCTACATCTGCAGGATGTATCTTTCTACTACCAAGGCTTTGATTCTTTGATATAATGGCAAGTTTCACAACAAACAAGGAGACTTTATTGAAAAACAGACCACTAAATATATCTTTATCTTTTCCATTTGCTTTATATTGTACTATATTTATATTCAACTACTCAAAACTGGGTATATGTTAATAAACAAAGCACATGAAACCAACCATCAGAAAGACAAAACTACAAGAAAGCAAACATTTGATTTCCCTGCATGAAAGTCAATCTACAAAGTTTAATCTTACAACCCTCTCCCCCCTTCTTTCTCACATCACCCCTCTTAATAACATGCAGAGGAAAATCACCTTGTTTTAACAACTACATTCAAACTGTTAAGATCAGTTAGTCTGACCATGCCTGTTAAACATGGATGAAAACATTTGCTTTCTTGTAGTTGTCTTTCTGGAGATTGGTTTTATGTGCTTTGTTTATTGTACCATGTTCACATTTGAAGTAAAAGAAATAGAGACCCTCTTCCTATTTCTTGTAATTTGATCCGTTTTCATAAATACATTTTTTTTTAACAAATTTAAAAATAATACATTAAGTATTTTTTAATGGAAACTGTCCATGTATGAAAATTTGTCAAATAATGACAATATTCAACAAATTTGTATATGTTTTATACATATAAAAATTAAAAACATTAAATTTTTGTGTTTCATTACACAAAGCATATAAATAATATTATATAATGAAACATTTACACAAAAACACATTAAACTGAAATAACTGAACAACAAAAGAAATGCATTTCATAAACAATGAAAAAATTAATTAATAATCACTTAAAATATTGACTACCTATTCTAATTACATTTTTTAAACATTTTCCACNGCTCATCATCATCATAATCAGTTTTCATGATGTTTTCTTTATAAAATCACTTATCTTGAAGAATTGCCTGATGTCAAAAGTTGTGCCTGCTGTTTCTTTAACAAAGTAAAAAAATATTTAATCAGAAATATTTCCTTTAGTTTACAAATATATTGAACAGTGTGGAAGAAAATTCAAAATATCCATGCAAAAACAATTAATCAAGATTGGTTTTTCATCAATGATTATAGTTATTGTTTTTAATTTTGAATTTCTGTTCCTTACTGTTCAATGTATTTCTAAGCTGAAGATGGACAAAATAATAGCTGGAAACATTTCTGATTAAATTTGCTTTTATTATTATTATAACACGGTAACATTTTCATCTCGTTTTGCAATGAATACTTGTATTATTGATCAGTAAATTATAAGTTTGTATTGATGACATGAAAATTTTTAAATGCAAGTTAAGATATTGCTAAGTTAATGTAACAAAAATATTTATTTTTCTGGAAAGTAACATTTTCTGATGTTGGACTAATTAGTCCAACATCAGATTTGTTGGACTAATTAGTCCAACAAATTACAAACTATATTACAAATTTCTATTTGAAGATCTGATGTTGGACTAATTAGTCCAACATCAGATCTTCAAATAGAAATTTGTAATATAGTTTGTAATTTGTTGGACTAATTAGTCCAACAAATCTGATGTTGGACTAATTAGTCCAACATCAGAAAATGTTACTTTCCAGAAAAATAAATATTTTTGTTACATTAACTTAGCAATATCTTAACTTGCATTTAAAAATTTTCATGTCATCAATACAAACTTATAATTTACTGATCAATAATACAAGTATTCATTGCAAAACGAGATGAAAATGTTACCGTGTTATAATAATAATAAAAGCAAATTTAATCAGAAATGTTTCCAGCTATTATTTTGTCCATCTTCAGCTTAGAAATACATTGAACAGTAAGGAACAGAAATTCAAAATTAAAAACAATAACTATAATCATTGATGAAAAACCAATCTTGATTAATTGTTTTTGCATGGATATTTTGAATTTTCTTCCACACTGTTCAATATATTTGTAAACTAAAGGAAATATTTCTGATTAAATATTTTTTTACTTTCTTAAAGAAACAGCAGGCACAACTTTTGACATCAGGCAATTCTTCAAGATAAGTGATTTTATAAAGAAAACATCATGAAAACTGATTATGATGATGATGAGCATACATTGCTGTTTTTTATGTAGAAATTTAAAAAATAATATCAATATTGCACTTCACATAAGTAAATAATACCTTTAAATAAGCAACTAAAAATTAAATAGAAATGAGAGTTCTTTTTCTTTTATTTGTCAGTTCAGACATCAAGTAAGAAATATGAAATAAAAGCTCATATGAACATAGTTAAGATTTAAACCATAAAAATAGTGAAAGTAAAAACAGAACAAAATATTTTTAAAGATAGTTATATGAAATTAAAATTAGTAACAGAATACAGAAAGGAAAGTCAAAAAACCTAATCATTTAAAAGAAAATATAATTCCAAATATCTGATAAAAATAAGAGACTACTTGTAATAATATAATTATTTTTGTTTTAATTAATATTGCCTCAGTCAAACCTAATAAGCTGGAAGAGTATAAAATTCTACTTTGTTCCAATATAATTCATTTTTCATCTAAAGTTAATTTTACCATCATATATTTATGACTGATACTAATATTTTTTTTATATAGTAGAACCCAGTTTATCAGGCTCAAATGGGACTCAAGAGTTCCATTTGAGCCAAGAATGTGATTCGGATTGTAGAAAATCCAAATAATCTGGAAAAGTTTGTTAACAACATAAATAACTCAGTTTGTTTATTTTATTATTTCTAATTTCTTCTCCCCCATAACAACCATTTTATTTCTTTTAAATATCATTTTCACAATGTTTACTTCATAAAAGATTGAAGATAACTGAAACTTGGAAACAATAGTAGCTGTGGGTGTTGAGTGAATAATAAATCTCAAAATTGCAAATAATAAAGTTACTAACACATTCACTGCTGTGAGAAACTCAACATTTTTATTCAACAAGAAAGTAGAAATTTTTTCTAATTGAAAATCTAAATAAATTACAAAAGTAATAGATTCAACAAGTCAACTTGAAGAACACTCTCATGGACTGCATAATAATGAACATCATATACTGATTCATAGAAAACAAGTCTATTCTTATGAGCTGCAATGTTACACTCAGGCAAGAGTGTACTTAGGAGTTCTTTGATTTTTTGCATTTATAGGTTTTCTGTGTGTCTATCTTTCATACTTCTGAGATAGAAATTGTTTTATAATCTGGAGAAACAGGGTTCCACTATACTCTGAAATTTTTTAAAGAGTTTTTGTTATATTGATATATTATTACAACTAGACTTTTCTTTTAGCAATAATAAGATCTAACAGACTGAGACATGGAGTATCACAAAACAGAGAATACTAACTATAATGTTTTGAAAATAAAATGATGCCCAATATCTATAAACCAATGAAAGACAGTGAATCCCAAGAATGGAGATGATGAAAAAAAAATGATGAATTAGATAAACTACACAAAGACCCTTTAATCATCAGAGTACAAAAGGCAAAAAGACTTAGATGGCTGGAACATGTCAAGCAGACAAGAAAAAGTGTAAAAGAGTTTTAGAAATGCCACTGTTAGAAAAAGATCAAGAAAAAACCACAATGATGATGGATAGATAACATGAAGAGCAATCTCAGAGAGATGAATATAACAAATTGGGAAGAGATGATGATGAATCAAGAAGAATGGAGGCTAATTGTAACTGCAGCTAAAAGCCACAAGGGTTCATAATACTAAAGAGTATCTAACAGAAGAAATTGTTCTGTGTGATGAAAGTGGTTATAATGCATAATACCAATACAACTAAAAAAAGTGGAGGAAATCAACAACTAGTATTAAAATGCAACATATACTGAAGGTATTACGTACCTCCGAAACCTTTAACCGATGTGAATAAATTTAACGTTACTAATGTTTTCAGACCCCTCCTGGGTGCTTCTTCAGGTAAAAATCATCAAACTAACCATTCCTTTCGAAAGAATTTTTCAAAACATCGAACGATAGAACGGCATCACGTGTTCCATATTCCCGAACGTAAAAGTTTCCACGTCATAGCGGATGCAATTGAAAATATTTTTATTTTATTTTTTATATAATTACTGTTGTAAGATCTTTGATGTTAAGCAAAAAAACACATTATATGCATACTGTCTACCCTTTCGTCCTCCTTGCTTAAGTTTACGACTTCCTTAATCTTCCTGTTGCATCAGGGCTTGCCAAGCCAAAGATAGAGAGATTTCATCTCTGGAATTAATGGGTGATGAATCGTTGTATGCCCTGTATATCTCTATCTGCTTTAACCACTTGAGATAATCTGCATATCGGGTGGTGGTGATTAACTTGGCATTTGAGAAGTCTGCTACGATCTCTGGATCAGACGTGTAAGTGGATAAGGATGTGGAACATTTATAAGTCGAGGTTAAAGGTTTCGGAGGTATGTAATATTTAGTAAACTCCGGTGTGTAGTTGTACGTTATTATATATATTGAAGGTCTCACAATGTACAGCACAATGTCTATCAAACAATTTTATGATGCAATATTCATACAAATGTTTTATTGATAACTCATTACCTGAAGACTTTAAACCAGTGATTCTCAATCACTGTGCCACGAGATTTTTGAAGTGAGTGCCACAACTGCGAATATCCATACATAAGCGACGTCAGACAAGTAATTCAATTAGTTCTACTTTCCTAGGGTGCATTTGAAAATTATAACCAATGTTACTGGTAACTGCTGATAGTTACCAAGGCATTTAGAAAGTGTGACCTAAATAACCAACTGCATTTAAAAATCACTGTTATAACGTCACTGGTTGTCCTGCAGTACTTACTGTGTGTGCCACCAAATTTTTAAATTATTAAAAGTGTACCATGATGAAAAAAAGTTGAGAATCACTGCTTTAGATAATCAAAATATGTGAATTTTTTACTGCTTGATATCTGAAAGATATGTTGTTTCATTTTCATATCATTTTTTGTTGTTTTTTTTTGGTTGTTGTAATTAATGGTAATTATGATCACTTTGGTTTGATCTTGATATGATCACAATAAGCAGGGTCCACTGTACTTTAGAAGTTTTAAAAGCAGTAATCCTTTTTACTGTATATTAAGGAAATAAAACAATTTTTCTGATTAACAAAAATAATGATAATCCAAAAAAATGAATAATAAAAATGATAATTCTTTATGTAAGTTTATTAAATTTTTATCTTTTACAAATCTATTTCACTTTGCATATATTTTTAGAACATACTTTTCATAGAATTTTAACATGTGAAATGTAATTCTAATTAACACTTTTCTATTAACCATGAATATTTCATTACTAAGATTACAAAGTCTTTTTGTCCTATTAACATTGGAACTGATCACAGCTTCAGCATATAAAATTTTAATTGTAGTTCAACAAATTAATATAAAATTATATATCACAAATCATACAGTAAATCTTATACAGATATATTTATACTGTACTGTACAGTACATATATGATATGAATGTTTTTGAAGCAATCAAAATTACATAAGATATTCTCATAACAATTAAGTAATGTGCTTTTATAAGAGTTTCAAACACTTATTCCAATTCTGAGGAAAAAATAACATCCAATTACTATATTGAGAGAGAAAGAATAAATGGATTATAGGAAATCCTAATATATTACAATGAAGTTTTCAGTTTTAAATTTTAGAAAATTTTCTAAAATAGTGGTAAAAATTTTTTAGAAGAAATCTATAACTTTCCAAATAATCAATAATAATAAAAAGACTACAAGAATACAAGGTCTGTTCAAAAAGTATCGGACCTTTGGTCGGCAAAAATAAATTTATTGACTTTGAGGAACAAAACCCTAATCCCCTTCAAAGTAATCTCCTTGGTAATGTATACACTTCTCCCAGCGTTTCTGCCATTGCTGGAAACACTGCTGGAACGCATCTTTTGGAATGGTTATCAGCTGGTCCGTCGCATTTCGCACGATGTCTTCTCTCGACTAAATTCGGGTTCCTTTTAGCGGCATTTTCAGCTTGAGAAATAGCCAAAGGTCACACGGAGCCATGTGGAAAGAATACGGAGCGTGACGAACCACAGGAGTATTGTGTTTGGCGACGAAAGCCCGAATCAGATGCGCAGAATGGGCGGATGCGTTATCACGATGGAGCTGCCAAGTTTTGATTGACCACAGATCCCATCGTTTGCATCGCACTGTATCGGAAAGACAACGAAGGACCTCCTGGTAGTACTCCTTTGCGATGGTTTGGCCTTGTGGTGCGTACTCACGACACACCACCCCACGAGAGTCGAAAAAACTGTCAACATGACCTTTGATATTGCTGCGGACCTGCCGCGCTTTTTTTGGCCTCGAAGATCGCCCCCAAAACCCGCCGAAACCTGCCAAAGGGTTAAGCCCCGGGAACCCCAAGGTTTTTGGCAAAATTTGATGTAATATCGCTGCTCACCTTGTTCAGTCATTTTCCAGCTTAGTGGAATCCGACGAGAGCGCACTACATGACCTCACTCATAGGCCGATTGCCAATGACTGACGCTTCCTGCAGGCGGGAAAAAATTCAGGGCTGTGCATGACTGTCCCCTCCACAACTCCACCGAAGGAGGCCTCTCGCGCATCATTGGTTTACGCGGAAAAAAATAAGGTCCGATACTTTTTGAACAGACCTTGTATTATAGGAATTATGTATCCTTTGTTCTTGCTTTGGACATGATTAGTAGCAACTATAAACTATTTGATTATTATTAATAGAAAGTTAGCAAAGAGATTGGAGAATATTAAAGTTTGAACTGAGAATAAAATCTATAATATCCACAGATTTATATTAGACAGATTTTTTCAGCTATTTTTAATGAACTATCACAAGTTCTAGACTGACTGATTAATTAAAAAAAGATAACATTAATATTCTAAAACATCACATTTTAGAACTAATTAAGCAAGCCAAATTATTTGAAATTAACATAGTTTAAAAATACTGTATCAATTATGTGGTTGCAGAATCCTTATCCAACACATGGAGATTATTGGATGGTTATTAAAATCTTTTTATGTTTTGTAGTTATAATATTTATTTATATTTTGTTTGTATTTAGTCAATAATTACTTTGTATATTTTGTATTTATTATTATTCTCTTAATTTTAAAATTAATTACAGATAAATTTTGTTATCAAGTCCAGAAATTAGGCTTAAATAACACTTTAAATTGTGAACATATGAAATATACTTAACATTCTAGAATGCTAATGTCTTTTTTGAAATTATTTAAAATTTGATGGCTACTAAAAACAGCTAAAAATATTGTTCTAATGTAAATCTGAAGATGAATATTAAAGGATTTTTTTTCTCAGTTTAAATTCAATCATCCACTTATACTTTGTACATATCTGAATATAAAAAAATGTTAAGAAAATGTAAATAAGATAGCAATTGGGAATACTTGCTCTTAAAAAAAGGATGTTTAATTGTTATAAAGTGTAAGTTTTTTGAATTACAACTGGGAGGCAGCTGCTTCAAATATTACCAGTATGGCCATATTCTTACTGTGGCTACATTAAGGCTAATTAATTAATAAGTTACTAAGCAATTTGGATAGAGAAAGATTGTTAAGTCATCATCTTATATTAAATTTAATAAGAAGAAATAAATTTAATTTAGAAAGCTGGTGAGTGGCCAGTATGATTATCTCTCTAATTAATTGGTCTAAAAGTAAAGATCAGAGAGAGGACTAGGTAGCATAATTAGGAACACATCTGCACAGAAAGCAGGAGTTACAGGTTTGATCCCTGCTCCAGGCTGATCTTTTCTTCTAGAATATCATAAATTAAATTTAATAAGAGATGGCAGCTTAACTACTTGCCTATAGCCAAACTGCTAAGTAGTTTATTAATTGGTTAACCTTAATGTAATCCAATAAGAATACCATTGTTCATTTGATTTTAACAAAAATCTGTCAAATTTGCAGAAATAGAGCCTGCAGTTTTAGCAGTTTTAATTTCTTGTTTATTTTTCTTTAGGGTTCAAAGTGTTGTTTTATTTAAATTGAAATGCTTGCAACTTATTATTATACCTTTTCTCTTTTTTTTTGAGACAATAAAAATTTGTATCTTTGATTCTATAAAGTTCCTGTTCCTTTTGAGCAGTGCTTTTTTTGAGTTTCTTTAGATATAATTTAAAAGTGTAATTTAAGCAAAAAATTATTTCAGTAGAATTCTTAAGAATAAAGTTGTAATATAATACATACCTATACAAAAATTAATAAAATAAATCAAGTAAAAACTAAAATTATGAATAAAATCTTAAATCACAATTTTTAATGGCAAGCACAAATTCAGTAGCATAGAACTTAAATATGATCTCCTAAAAATGTAAATATAAAGGTGTTCCAATTTTTTTTTCTTTTAACAGCTAACAAACCAACATTGAGGTTTTGTGAAAAGAAAAAAATAAAATGTTAAAAAAAATCATCAAACATAACAACAGGATTATTCCTGTACAAACTCAAATACTATTATGAGT
Source organism: Centruroides sculpturatus (assembly GCF_000671375.1). NCBI lineage: Eukaryota > Metazoa > Arthropoda > Arachnida > Scorpiones > Buthidae > Centruroides > Centruroides sculpturatus. The sequence goes on from NW_019384897.1 coordinate 298,481, forward strand.
GATCTGCTGCAATTCTTTGAATGTATTAGAGTGAAAAAGTATTTATTGTTAAAGTTCCATGTTACACAAAGGTTGCCTACACATGTTAAGCTTTAAATTTGAAATATTCCAAATTATTATTATTTAAAAATTATGATAAAATGAAACTTTCCTATAAATATATAATAATGTTATATAGATGAATTTCTAGAAATTCAGAAAAATGCAAACACAGGTATGGTACATTTGTAATTCTTTGCAATTATTGCTGTTAAATTTTGTTTATAAACTAAAAATGATTCTATGAGCTAGAAAATCAATGCTGAGAATTCTAAACACAATCCAACAAAAATAATAATCTTAATCCTAAATTCTTTACCTGAAATCTGATTAATGATATAACTTCCATTCACTATACTTTCATCAACATGAAAGTATAGAGTAATTCAAAATAGACTTTACAACTTTGAATAAATATAAAATTTTAAATCAGAACACTTATAAAATACCTCAACTGATTTTGTAGCAGAACACATCAAGTTTTAGTTCAAACATTTTGGCTTGATGGTGAGTGTAATTGGTGATATGACAGACATCTCACCTGAATTCAATTTTTTGCCATATCTGTTGTTACATTGGTAAGCGTGACAGTGATTTGAGTTTTGAGCTCATCAAGATTTGCATGCAAGAGTAGATAAACACTAGATTGTTAATGAATCCAGAAGAAAAAAATTAAAGGGTGTCAAATCTGAAAAGAGGTGTCATGCTATTGACTCAGCTTGAAACAATCCACCCTCCCAGGAAACATTCAGAAAATTCCAGACATCTGCTTCTGGGATTTCATTAAAAACCTAGTGTTCATTCCATCCTTGCCTACAAATCTTGTTAAGCTTAAAACTCAAATCACAATCATAGTTACCAAGGTGACAACCAATATACTGTACTGCTTTGAGTTTAGAAATAAATTCAAGTGGGATGTCTGCACTAACTCAAATAGCACTCACTCAAAACCAAAGTGACTGCAGTAAAACTTGGTATTACATTAACCTTCCAACTGATTCTGTAAATCATCAGATTAAAATTCTATATCCTTTCAAAGTTGTGAAGTCTATTTTAAATCACCTGGTGTAACAAATGCATATATCTGTAAACCTTTAACTTCCAAATAACTTTAAATGTTTAGGTCTACAACTAATACTGGGTGACAAAGTTGCTGCTTTATTATCCCTTTTAACTTTCATTAAAGAACTATGGTAGGTCAGTCAGGTTATCAATTTGAGCCAAATGACAGCTCTTTTGTTCTTCCAGACTTCAAAACATTCAGGACCATATCACGTTCCTGCACTCTAGCCTGTGATTGTCCAATACTGACAGCTATATTGACCAATTTCAAACAATAAACTGAAGGAGGCAGACATGATTTTCCTGCTTAAAATTCAATTTATTCTGACTTTGCTTTATTAAGAAGAGACAGCAAACTCATTGCAATGTATTTTGACCACAATATCCAAGTCTGAACATGAACAAAGTTTTGTCATTGGAGACAAAGATAGAGATCATTGAGATCTCTCTCTTGTACTGTAAATAACATTTTTCTTTGCACATCTTTTTTTTATTGTTTTTATCTTTTAAATACAAATCTGAACATTTTCTACATTTTGGTTAAATGAAAAATACCACATGCATTTAAAAATCAAAAATAAATGCACAATCATTTATTGTGAAATATCACTATAATAAAGTTTTACTCAGTCACCTTCATGTTTGTTATATATGAACCAGACTGTAGTTATACATTCTTTTCTTATGCTATCTACCTTGATTTTCCACTTTGTCATATATTACATTTCAGGCTGATTCACTCACCATCCATATAACATAGTTGTAAACTGTTATTGTAGTATAAAGTTTTCTTTATACAGTAGAGCGTCATTTATCCGAATCAATTGGGGACTGTGGTTGTTCGGATAACTTATTTTTCGGATAACCAAATATGTACGAAAAAATATATTAATTTATCCCGTGTTGAAATTTTTCTCCGTTGCGTGTCGCTTTGCGTTGAATTTTCGTCAATGTTAAGCCTAACAAAGACTATTGTATTGTTAAAAATTATTTTTTTATTTTGTACAAACAAAATAAATATATTGAAAAATATAAAAACAATAAAAAATTATACTTCAGAAGTTAATGTATCAAAAATGTAAAATATTTGAGTAGCCGAAGACATAGCCAAAGATTACAGCGCTACAGCACTGGCGAAAATTTAAATTTGTCGACTGGAATTTCTTCAGATAACTGACCTTTCGGATAACCGACCTTCGGATAAACGACGCTCTACTGTATAAAGCAAACATATGTATTCTTATATACAATATATATATTCTCCAGATAAACAAGGTAGATTACTCTTGATAAAGTAAGTCACACTGAATACAAGCAAATTTATTGTTAAACATGGTTCAAACATGTCACTGATTCACATGGTTTTAATAAACTAGTATAATAATTATTATTTTACTTCAAAACAATACATAAATATTTTGTATAAATTTACATGTTAAAAATTGATAGCAATTGTTTAAAGTTTCATTATTAATAACTTTAAAGAAAGCTTAGAATAAAGTGTAAACAGCATATGCACTGTGTAGCTAAAGCAATTATAAATAATTAACTTAAAAATTTCTAAAAAAAACTAAAAATTTCATTGAAAAATTTGTCAGTACAGTGGATGATCGGTTAATGAACATAATCCGTTCCAAGACTTTGTTTGTTATCCGAATTGTTCGTTAACCGATTATCGATTTACCATAGGTTTCTATGGGAATTTGATTAATTTGTTCTGGAGACCTCCAAAAAATAAAAAATATAGACTATACTTTCTTATTACGTTTATTTATATGTAATAATAAAAATACATATATACACGGCTTGCATTTTTATTAGTCATGTTTTTTCCGTTTGCGGGGGTTAATTAATTAATTAAAGAATCTGTCCAATGTCGATTGCTTTTCTGTCTTCTTTATGATTTTTCAGAAGTAATTAATAGCATTGTAATTGTAGAGAACCCTAGGCCTATTAACCTCAACCTGGTTTGGATGCCATTTTAAGACCGTTGTTCTGTCAGAACAACGGTCCTCCCACTTCTTTAAAAGATCTTTAATAGCAGATGTCAGCATAAATCTGCATTTTCATAAGAAAATGTAAAAGAATTGTTTCTGTCAAAAATATAAAAAGCTGGAATTACAAGGGAGAGTTTCAAAGTTCGGGAGAATACTATCCTATCAGTATATACTGGGTAGAACGTCGATGTCGACGTCTCCCGCGCTCCGAAAAGTTTTGAATTGTTGCCTGAAGACAAAGGAAGACCAATCGGTATTCGTTATTTTACGTCTCTTCTTTTTGTGTTTGTTCAGTCAAGTGTTCGTTATCCGAACATGTGTTCGTTGTCCGATTGTAAAAATCTTTCGTGAAAGACTTTGTTTGTTATCCGAATTGTTCGTTAACCGATCACCCACTGTATTTTATAGGGATATTAATATTTGTCTACAGACTATAAAATATAATGCAACTTCATGATTTGCCAATTACTATAATTGAAAAACACCTGACGATCAATCAAGCTAATATCATTTAAATTGTGTTAATTGATAGTCTAACAATTATAGTAAATTTAAATGATTATTTAAAAAAAAATTTTTTAATGTCCTTCTTTTTAATGATTTTAACTAGAGAAATAATAAAATTTTTGTACTTGTTTCTACAAATATAAAAATGTAAATTTAATGATTATACATGTTCAGTATACACAAACCCTTTTACATAGGATTTACAAAAAAAAAAAAAAATTGTCATATGAAGTATGCAATGCCATAATGTTGTAAATGCAGTTTTTCTCTAAATACATTTTATTGAATAATTGAATTCTAAACTCAATGTTTTCTGCTGCAAAAAAATATTGTGGTGATATTGGCACTGTAATTGGCTGTTGAAGTTGAATTTATGTGAAGCCATAACATTTTAAGTACAAGTCACACAACTTTTGATGCTTAAAATGTTATAGCTTATAATTGATGTACACTCACTCAGCATTTGTATGTAATTCAAAAACACAACACCTTAATTTGCTGAGAAAAATTTAATGAAAAGCAAACGTTTTCAGCCAAATCTGTTGGCCATCATCAGGCTAAGATATTCAAATATAAACAAAATAGAACAAAAATTTAAATACAAATAAAATAAAATAAGAAATGAAATATATATATAAATGTATAAAGAAAAATAAAATAAAAATTATTATTATAAATAACAAAATATGTATATGCAAAAATAAGCATAGGTTAATTAAATATTAAAACGTTACATAGAAATTCAATGAAATGCAAGATATGCATAAAAAAATACTAAAATGAAGGCATTAAATTAAGAGCTGTCTAATTGTTTGATTAAGTATTTCCAGGCCAAAGGCAACCCTTCAGAATCTCTAGAATTAATGCATGCATCATGCAATCTGCTTTTATATATTTCAATTTTTTCGGCACAAATCACCAATGTCAGTGAATGTACTGGTTTAATAATACTTGCTTCATCCCATTTGACGAATGAGTCCTCAACTTGTGCCAATTGTGATAGTATTTCTTTATACATTTATATATATATTTCATTCGTTATTTTATTTTATTTGTATTTAAATTTTTCTTCTATTGTTTATATTCGAAAGACTTAGCCTGATGATGGCCAATAGAGTTGGCTGAAAACGTTTGCTTTTCATTAAAATTTTTTTTTCAGCAAATTAAAGTGTTGTGTTTTTTGATTTATAAAATGTTTTTAATTGCTTGATCATTCTGTCTCTTCCATTGTGGCCAATTAGGAAATGAGTCGAATACAATATGTCAAACAATTCTCCCCCATGGACAAATTTTTCAAACCTTTCTCGAGCATCTGACAACGGCTCAATGAGTTTTTCACAGCCTCGTACAGTCAACACATCATACCTTTGAATTATTTGAAAATCTCGAGATGATTATTTTTTCTTGGAAACTTTTATTTGCTTTACATCTTCAATTATGAAATCATACTTTGGTTTGTCATTAAAACACTACTTATTATATTTTGAATCTTCGCTAAAGAGGTTCGCGAAGAATCTTTTCTTCGTTTTACTCACCAATTCGGTGCTTGCTTGCATTCTATGATTTAAATTTATCTACGTAAAAAGAAGGAGCGGGGAAAGGAAATGAGAGAAACAAACTTTTGAACTTTAACGATACGGCAGCGTTAATGTGCAGATTACCTAGATACACTGCAAATTACCTAGGTAATTTGAAAAATGGAATAATTTTCGCAGCTTTAACGGATCACCCTAGTTAATCTGCAGATTAGCTAGGTAATGTACACATTAACGGATTTCGAGCTTTAGCGGTAACAGATATATTGATTCAAACATATTTACTTACAGCCGAAGTGAATTTCGAAAGACAGAACGCAAACATGAAACTGACTGTGTATAATACAGNTGAAAAGTTTGTGTTTTGGCATTTACAACATTATGGCATTGCATGCTTCATGTGTACAAAAATAAATCTCAACTGTAATGTAATAATTTAATTGTAGCCATACTAAGATTGTTTGGTGAAAAATTATGTTTAGGATTAAATCAGGTTTTTTTCCATAAAAGCATTTTTAAATAATAGTAAAGATATAGTAATAAAATTATAAACATACAAATTCATCAATGTAATAAGTTATTAGTTATTTCAAATTTTTCAATTTTAAAATACTAAATTTTATAAATTCTAATTGCTTTAGCTGAAGAGAAATAAAGTTATATGATTTATTGAAGAATTTGTGAATATATAAAAATTATTTAAAGTTGATATCCATGTTTCTTTATTTTTCTTATCATATTACATATTAAAACTAATAAACAAAAATATATTGTGTAGAGTAACTTACCTACATCGAAGAACATTTGAGAGAATCGATCTGCCATTACAACTAGAAAATTATTTATAAAACAACTTTAATAAAAATAAATTTTTTATTAGGGTCTTTTAGACCCCAAGTGAGATTTGCTGTTAGGGAGTTTTGCCTAGTGATAGTAAGTTAAAATATACTTTGCTTAAACTCCCATAGTCAATATCTTTCTTTTTAAGCCATATTTTTACCTTAGTATTATATAAACTTAACATAGAATATATTATCTACTTATTATAATTAATGTCTCACAAAAATTTATTACTTATCCTACTTTACTATTTATGAAATTTTAAATGCTTAGCAAATTTGTTATTTCCTTGAATTGTCATGATGAATAACATTATAAATTTATTATAATTACATTTAAATTCAGTATTTCATACATGAAATAATAATAATCTAATCATTGATTCAAAAAATGACTTTTTGCAATTTGTATAAAACTGTATAGTTATAACAAAAATATTTTAGACTTAAATGTTATGAATTATAATAATATATAAGAAACATGTTAAAATAGACAAAAATTTAGAATAAATATCACAGGTGCATAAGAATTTATATGCACAGACATCTAAACACAATCTAAACTTATTTTATCACTACCTTTAATAAGAACTTAAAAATATAATCTGCTGGTTTTGGCCAATGAAAATTTTTATTAAATAAGTAAAAAATGCAAAAAGTATTTTCAGTATAACTAATGACTGACAGTTGTAGAACTGAAATATTTGGAGATTCTTCCTACCTACAACTTTGTTTAATGATACAACTGCTAGTAACTATAGTAACTAACTATAATCAATTTATGAACACAATCAAAAAGAATCCTTATATTGATTCAAAGTAGTTAGCAAGAAACTTGATGATAATTGTATACTTGCTTACTGGAGAATTCAACTTAAAAATAAAAAACCATTTAACTATCCAGCATAATTCTTTAATAATATAAAAATGTTTTTATATTATTAAAGAATTATGCTGGATAGTAAATGGTTTTTTTATTTTTAACTTGATGATATTTAAAACAAATACACAATGTATGTCAGGAGGAAAAAATGACTACATCATTGCCAACAAGAGTCAAAATAAGTTCCTTTAGATAACAAATCAATTTTTCTTAAATCATTGCAATGAATATACAGTAGTTATTTTGACTTACTGTATTTACTTTTCATTTTTAAAGAAAAAATGACTGAAAATTAAAAAATTGTCTTTTTAATTCATTTAACTACAAAAACACTTAACTGGAAACTAAAAAATTCTGTTCTAAATTATTAAAATCATCTTTATTTCATCATCATCATATTAAAATCAAGTAAACCGCTTTTTCAAATTAATATACTGTAATTAAAAAAGAAGACAAAGGCTATTTTCTGAATAATTTTAATCGTTTAAATAATTCATATTCAGTCTTAAAAAATTCATTAAGTCATTTTCTTATGCTGTATGTTAACTGATGAAAGTATCATTTTACATTTTAACACGATTTTTAAAATACTCTGATGATAGCTATCTACATTTCTAACATCTTAATAAAATTTTTCTTAATTCTATTAAAAAAAACATTGTAAATTAACATTTTAAAATATACTAATTTCACAGCATTTTTTCTGATCAAGATATATTTGAACATTATTTCATCTCTATTTCAATTTTCAATGTGCAACTTTATATTTTTACCTTTAAAATTTTAATAATGAAAAGAATTTTACAGTATTTTTAGGAGAGTATTTCTGTCTATATATACATAAGTCAATTTACAATGCTGTCAATTAATTTAATTTTTTTAAACAAACTATTACACTAAAAAGAATTTTTTTATTGGCTTAACTCCTTGTAGATTTCTTGGTTAATTTGATTAAATTAGATGTCAATAGATAGAAATGAGTCTAAAGATGTACAGTACAATAAGCTTTTTGTTTTCAAATTTAATGATCAATTTCAGAGATAACAAGTTCCAAAGTACTAAAATTTCCCTATCATTTTGTATAAGTGTCTATTAATAAAATACTTTTTGCAACATTAAAATTTTGCAAACAATTATGTATCAGGTTCAGTGATGAACCACATGTGTATATAGTATACAAAGAAATGTGTGGCCCTGATAAAGAGCTCTATCTGATGTGAATTTTATGCACTTTCTAAGTGTCCAATAACCATTTTGCAACAATTTTTTTAAACTGTTGTATCATCTACCATTGTATTGTGAGATTGTTTGATGGCTTAAGGATATTCCTCAAGAACCAAAGTATCCAGAAGGACTAGGATTCTATTAAAGTGTGGTAAAGTGTGGTATCTTAAATGTGGTAAAGGAAGAAATTTTGTACTTATTTTTGTAGTTGGTATTGGAAGTATGAATATATTTCAGAGTACCAGACTAACTTTTGATGGACATTAAATTCCAATTTTTAATTCTAAATTAACTTTCTCTATTCATTTCCTTATGCTGTAGGTATTGAAGATTGTCTGCTAGTTGTTAAACATTAATGTTAACTTTATCATTCACATTTTTATTAATACATAAGTTCAAATGATATTCTATAAGACTAATGATGTCTTTCAAATCAGTATCAAGTTTAAACTTATGTTCATTATTTACCAAATTTTATGGTAATAAGTCTTGTTTGAAACTTATGAAAAAAACACTCATTAAAAAGAGAGTATTCAGTATTGCAAATTTAAGGCAACAATATCTTTAACTTAAAACTTAAATAAAAATCATAAATTTTTAAATGTTCCTCAGAATAAGACTTATTAGAATTATTTCTAATAAATATAAGTGACAAATCATTATTATAATACATTTAAATTATCCAAGATTTGGATCTTTTATCAATTCATTAATCTCATTTTTATTCTTATTCTTCCACAGCTGTTAATTTAAACAATGAATTAAGCAGACTAATTCAAAAACTTAAAATTTAGCATAAACTTTTATTATTTAGAAAATAAGAAAAATTTTCTGTTAAATATTTCTTAAATTATTGATCAATTCCTTGCTTCTGCTATGTAGATTATGTAATAATAATAATAGAACTTTATAAGTTTTTCTGAAGATTAAGTTTACAGAATACCATTCAAAATTGTTGCATTGTATAAAACAATACAGCCAAAAACATTATTATAGAAAAAATTTTAAATCTTGAGAGATACATTAAATTAATATCTAACATAAAGATACAATATTAGCAAATCAACATTAATAATGTACAGATATAAAAGAAGTTGTTTATTCTAATACTGATAACAATATTCATCAGTTTCTATCAATTTCATTACTGATACTTTATAGTTCTTCATAAAATTTTAATATAGTTACATACTACCATTTTAACTTAAAGAACCAAATAAACTTTGATTCTATTAAACTTTACATTGAATAAAGTTTAATAGAATCAAAGTCAGAAGAGAGTTTAAATCAGATATCATCAAAGGTATGTTTTTATATTCTGAAAATTTCTGAGAGAAAGAAGCCTCAAGTGCATTAACTATGTTAAGTGAAAAGTATGGTGAGAAGACTATATTTGAATGAGCAATCACATTTTTATAAATTAGAAATTTTTCTATGTAATAATTATTTGTCTTGTGTCTACAAGCTACCACTGTTCTGTAAACCTTTTTGGTATTGGAGACATCAGAAATTATCTAGCCAAAACCAATACTGATATTAGTATCACAAACTATATCACTATTACAATTCTTCCATATTGATATATCAGTGCATCACTAATTAACATTAATTAATTTAAAAGAAAAATTTGAGCTAGATTGGAATGAAACTAGAATTTATTTCCATCAGATTATTATTGGTTGAAACAATAATAATTAAATCATTTATGTAGCCAACTATCTTTACTTTTCATCAGATATTTATATATTACATAAAGTAATGGTATTTATTGGTTATATCACACATGTTGTATCATATGTTGCATTCCAATCACTAGCATTCATTGTGCTCTGTCACAACACTTACTAAACTGGGTAGAGGAGTTTGGAGGAGTAGAGATAACTGAATGAAAATTTAAATTTTGTTCAAATCAAAAATTTAATTAAGTCTAATTTGTTTCAATAATATTAAAAAATATTTTTCATTTATAAAGTCAAAACTATTTAGGAAATCATGCACTAATGTGCAAATTAGTTTTCAATTTAGGAATCTATGCTAATAGAACATTTTTTTGTGGGAAATGGATTAGTCATTCAATATTTGGAATTTGCCTATGTCTAAAGTTGTTGATTGTATTGTGCAGGAATATGGTAATTACATTCAAAGAGCTTTTTCAAAAAAGGTGTTAAAATGTAGTTATGTTTTGAATTAAAAAATCCAAAATGGAGATGCAACAAAGTAAAAAGTATAGGTGTGATGTTCGTATATGGACAAATACATGGTAAAGTGATAAATTCAAAGTGGTATAAAAGTACTGTACAAGAAAAGACATAACATTCAACATGAAACTTCAAGAAAACATTGATATATTTCTCAATTCATATGGGGGAGGACATTTCAAGTAAAAAATAAGTTTTGTGAATTAATGACTATTATTGGTAACAAATGGCCAGCCTGCCAACCATATACTTTAACACTTTTTGGACAGCAATTGTGTGAACAGGATGACAGTGCTCCCTCGGGTCAAATCTGACACCACCTATGACTTTTCGGTTCACAGGAACCTTCGAACCGCACATGCAGCCATGTGTGTAGGAATTTTACAGAGTAAGGGATAAAAGAGGAAAATTTTAGACACAGGGAAGCCTGGAAGTAACGCATGCCATTATGCATTTTTACAGAAAAAACAAATATTTATTTTCCGAGTAAAAAGTACAAAAAAAAAGGTGTAGATGGAGAAGTTTTCTAAATCCTTATGTCCACCTATACAAGAGAGTGTGTTTACAATTGTGTACATGAGTTGATAAATACCTGGACGGATAATATTTGACGACTGTTGGCATCCCAAAGAGGGAAAGGCTTTGTTACAACAAGCCTTGATCCACAAAAGTCTGCAATTTACTGGACCTGTTGTAAACATTACGTTTACGACAGGTCCAGTAAATTGTTAGTTAGTTGGAGCGGTGAAGATCCAATGGGAAAGTGGCGTGAGTTTGGGAAGATCGGCAGAGATAAGTACATACTTTAAAAACAAAACAGGCAAACTCTCTCTTGTGACCTTTCCCCTTGCTTTTTATTCAGGGTCTTCCTCCTGCTACTCTAATGTCCAAATTTGGTAAGGTTGTACAGGGAACTGGTGGTTAGTCCAATCCCTGATTTTTTATGATATTTCCATCAATGAATAGTTTTCATTGGAAAATGTGTCACCTATGAAGTAAGTGCTACCAGTGGGAAAATCTCATAAACTTCCTCCACAGTATTGGTCAATACAGGATTAAATAAAATAATTTTCAAACAAAAATGAAATAATTGAAATTGCCAAAATTACACAAAATACTAGCCCAGGTTCTCACAATCGTGAGAGAGATGGGAATCACCTTTGACCCAGCACTATCCCATAACTTCCTCATAACATTTGGTTTAAACAGGTCTGCTTGTATTTCCTACAGCCATCATACTTTTGTTAGTAGCAGAGTTGATAGATATACTGGTCCTTGGGCTGCCAATGCTAGATAGTGGCATAATAAATATTTCTGCCACTTCAAGCACTGAAATTGCTCCACAGCGTAAGTTTGGCTTGAGCATAGAGAGAATACACCGTAAATATTCAAAATTCTTTTAATATATGAAATTTTCTCATTTTTAACTCATATTGCTTTCATCTTTTTTAAAGGACTGCTTATAAATACTATTTTAATTTGGTTTTGAACATTTTTTACTTGTAAATATCATTAATATTTATATTTCTATTAACTGTCACTTTCACTATTTTAGATTTTAAATTGATTACACTGTTTGTTTTTTGCTTACAATTTGTGTTGATTTTTAAATATTTTTGGGAGTTTTCATTAAGGGCAAAAAAACAGTAAAAAAATTTATAGTTAAGCCTGTATATACATTATTAATATGGGATGCCTTTGGGATTCCCGAGAATTCTGAATCAGGAAGAAAAGGAGTTGATGAAAATGATATACATTAAATTATGGAAATGTATAAAAATGTTAAATCATGTATTAAGACATTAGTCAGTAACAAGAATGCCTGAACAAAGTGCTATAGCATAGTAGATATTCTCCAAATTCATGATATATCTCAGTAAAACTGGGAATTTACATTAATGGCTAGTCAATAACATTCTTGCCCTAAAATATTGGGAGTTAAGGTCATAGACCAGCTATTAGCATTAATGACTGATTAACATCATTGACTAAAATATACACACACACACGTATATATCAGCTGCTCAGGGAAACATAATGGTAAGCACCATTGACATCTATTGCTATCATCCTAGTGTGATCTTATGGCACTTTTTCAATTATGTCATTATAAAACTAGATTGATTACAAAGCACTTTCAATAAAAGATTGTTTTTAGAATAAATTTATTCAGATTTATGGTTCAATCACAATTTTATTTTTGCTGTATTCTAAAATTTCCATATTTGCATTTACCATTTTGTTCCTCTAAGCAGCTTATATATACATGCATATACATACAGCCTATTTAATTTCCTACATAATGCATTTACAGTACAGCATCGATTTTCCAAATCAGTTGGGAACTGAGGTTATTCGTATAACTGATATTTCGGATAACCGATTTATGTACGAAAAAATAGTTTAACGTATCCGATGTTGAAATTTTTCTCCGTTGCGTGTCGCTTCGCGTTGAATTTTCGTTGATGTTAAGCCTAACAAAGACTATTGTATCGTTAAAAATTATTTTTTTATTTTGTACAAACAAAATAAATATATTGAAAAATATAAAAACAATAAAAAATTATACTTCAGACGTTAATTTAGTATCAAAAACGTAAAATATTTGAGTAGCCCAAGACATAGCCAAAGATTGAAGCGCCACAGCACTGGCAAAAATTTAAATTTCCCGACTGGAATTCTTTCGGATGATTGACTTTTGGAAAACCGACGCTCTACTGTATTTCCTTTTTCTATTTATCAGCTTTACAACTTTCAGAAGATGAATGGTAAGTTTAAGTGATTTGTCCAAAGCCAGTAATAAAGAAATTTTTCAACTTCTGCATCATAAAAAAACAGCTTCTTTTCATAATTTTATTAAATGAAAAAAATGTATAAATAAAATTAAAATATTAGGTATCTTTTAATTAACACCTTGCTTATCTCTATCAAATAAAAATCAGTTGTAAAAATTCATTTTAATTTCTAACTGAATAAGTCACATTACTTTAGCATCTGATATTCTATATTATTCTTTATTAAAAATTGTCATAAAAACTGCAATCACTAATATAAAATAAAAGTTAAATAAATATCATTTTTAAATAGATTTAAAAAAATGGATCAATAAATGCAAGAAAAAAAAACAAACTTATATTTATTGTTTTTTTACTTTTAAATTTTAAAATTCTAAAACAGATTTATCAAGATTTGCTTGAGTTAGGAATTAGGAGTTAGATACCAGAAGCCCTGATTTGGGTTGTGATGTGAAACTACAGTAGAGCATCGATTATCCAAATACCGATCAACTGAAACATCGGTTACCGAAAGCATTCCAATCAGCAAATTCAAATTCCTGCTACTACTGTGGCACTATGGTGCTGCAGCACTCTCCCCCTCCCTGCCAACCTAGAACTGTAGGCCTAGTTTAATGTACTACATTATGTAAGGTATGTACTTGTAAGACGTGTGATACAATATATATACAGCACAGTTTTGTGTTTAATATATTTTCGTAAATGATCAGTTATGCGAACCCCAATCCCAAACTGTTTCAGATAATCGATGCTCTACTGTACTTAAATCCTAAATACATCTTATATTTAATACACACTACCTATTTCAATAGGAACAACAGTATCATAAGATAAACATTTGATAGGCATATATATGTATATATATTTTTGGTGATAACATTTCTAACAGCAAATATAACAATATCTACCTGTTAATTACTGTTAAACAATAAAAACATTGGTTTATTATTTTCGTAAGAAATTCAAATTTTATATATTATCAAAAATTAATATACATATATATCTAATTACTTAATATAAATTTAACATTTTATTTTACAACACATTAACATTTTAACAAATTGCAATTGTCATTACAAATCAATAAAAGATTTCACAAATTTAAAAAAAAATTAATTAATTAATTAATTTTTTGATCAAAATTAATTACGAACAATCAAAAATGATTTCAATTTTCATAAATTAATTTTAATCAGAAAATTTTCAAATAATGCTTAAAAAAATAAATAAATAAATACCAAAAAGTCAATAAAGTTTTGACAGACATATGGCATAAATATTAAATAATTTCACTTTAAAAAAACAAACCTTTTTAAACATTTTATCAATAAATTACATTAAATAATTAAATTCATTTAGGAGCAAAATAAATTTTACATAATGACACACGCAGAATAACATGTATAGAATTTTGAAATGAAAATTTATAAAATGAGGAGATAAAAAAAATAAAATAAAATGTAAATTAAAGAATTTTATTTTATAATTTTGAAAAGTGAGACCAGAATTTAAAATTCGAATAAAATGGTTAAATTGATTCGATTTTAAAATTTAAATTGCTCTTTTTATCGTTATTAATGTCTTAATTGTTCATTTACACATATCCATTCAATTAATTTACCAAAACAATTTTGATTTTCTCAAGATAATCTACACAGAATAATAAGTTGAAGATGTACCAATTACGACAATTTACCATATCTTTATCCACGTTACTAAATAATCAACACTCTTTGAAAAACATACTTTAATGATTTAAAACAATCAATCATACGTTAATAAAATAGAATAGGAAATAAATTGTACATACCGAATACGTTAAAAGAAACGATGTTAAGTAACTATCGTTATTTTAAAACAGATAAGAGGAGTAAAACATCACAATAATGGCGGCTATTTCTGATATTTCTTTTGTCGATCGCTACGATATCGATGGCGCTGTTGTGACAAAGATAATTACCAAACGATAATAAAAATATTTATGACATATTCGTTTATTCATTCGGTTTAATATTAATACACCTGTTTTAATATAAACCAGCATTAAAATGATTAATTCGCCATATTTTCTTTAATTATAAAAGTAATTTATCGTCTAAATTAAATTATTTCTTGATGTATATACTGTATATATATATATATATTTATTTCATTAAATTTTATACAGTTTATACATTTTGTTATTTATAAAATGGTAAAGATTTTGGGGAATTAAGTTTTGTTGACGTCCGAAAAGGAGAAGGTTACTGAAACTTGGACAAAATGGGACAATGGAGAAGGGGAGAGTAAAAATTTTAAGAAAAATGTGGATGTAATTTATAGACAGCTCTTTATATAATATATGAAAAATTCAAATCGAAAAATATATGCTGTATAAATTTAATTTCTATGCTTATATACAAATATTTGCATCTATCTAAATAATATCTAAGGTAATATTCTATATTTGTTATCATTTCATCATTTTGATGTAGAAGAGTGTGAGAGCCCGGATTAGATGGAAATGTTATTCAACGACAAAAAATTATATTTTTCAAAAGAATAACGCCTAAATTTTATATATAATATGGAAAAGATTTATATTTTTTCCCAACGCTCAATAAAGATTGAAGGATATGATTGCATCTTTCCCCGAATTCACTTCCTTTCAAAGTTGATACATCTTCCGAATGTGTCACCAGGAACCAAACCACCAAAATTTGTCTATTGGGCGTAGAACTTAACATTACCAAAGATGGTCATGAGAAGAAACGGAGAGGACCCCCAAATAAAAGTGAAAAATAAATTACGCCTGTTCAGTTTGCCGTCTCCAGAGTTCATCCGTCAACGGGAGTTGGTCCACCATTGAGAAGTTCGCCTATGATTTCGCTGTGCTCTGGCATTATCTAGTTCTGTGCCGCCAATAACTCCTACGGCCTAACACTAAGTAGGTTAGGTACTAACCTACTTAGTGTTAGGTACTAAGTAGGTTAGGTACTAACCTACTTAGTGTTAGGCCGGATGGCCAAGCGGTCAAAGTGGCAAAGTTGAAAAATCCCCACGAATTTTTCCGAGTGTGGTCCGTTCGGACATGTCGGGTCCCGTCCCTCATCATCCGGCCGCCCCATTGTGGGCCTGGCCGAACCCATATGGGCTTACTAAAAAGAGGCCCTCTTAGTGACCACAGGGAGGAAAGAATTTAAAAAATGCAATTCTTATTTACAATTTATTTAGTTTTTACTTTTTCCGCCTTGTGAGCATTAAGAGGACTTTTTAATCAAGCGCGTCGCGGGTTCGGTTATGCATGTAAGCGAACAGCCATTATAGGCAGCGATCGGTTGTGAAAGACAATATTCGATATATTCAGGATAAATCGTCCCTGAGAAGCTCCTGGGTTTTACGACCTGGATACGTTCCCGGATCTCCTAGAGAAACATGTGTCCAAAAGGAGACATAATCGTCCAATCCCTGTTTGGATTAGACGATTATTCCTCCTTTCTCTTTTTGACACGTGTACACGTGTTCATCATATAATCTACTGATTTCTTATCGTCGGATTATACTCTTAAGCGTGGAATTCGATATAGTCCCATGAACATCGTGGGGAAGAAAAACGAATTTTGCAGATGATGGTATCATGGTCTGAAGTGGCATTATGCTTAACTCTTTGCCGTTTGAAATATTTCAACACAAAATATGCTAAAACTTGATATAATTTATAATTTTAAAGTAATTTTCTGCTTTTTACTTGAGAAAATGTACATAAACAATATCTATTGTTAGTTTACAATTTCTACTTTTGATGTAATTTTAATTTTATTTGAAAATTTTCTTTATCACTGTTTTGTCTATTTTGTATCTTATAATTATTACTAGGCCTATATACATATTTTTTATTGTTTTCTGTTAATTTCTGATTTGACTTTAATATAAACTGAAAAAATTATTTTTTTTCTTTACATGCTGTATATAAACTATTTTAGTCCTTCCGACACTAAGAAAGAAAATTCTGAAACCGATTCGCTCCGAGAGGAAATACACGCCTTGATCGTCTCTGCTATCCGACTATTTTTATATATGTATGTATGTTTAGCACTAGTTCTAACGTGAAAAATAAAATAGTAAACAGATTTTAAAAATATAAGATTCTATTCTGAAATTTAAAATTTTAAATATCTGTAAAGACAGTTTTTCTTATTTCTATGAAGGAATAAAACATTTCTGTATTTATTTTTACGATATGGCTAAGTTTCTCCATTCTATTATACAATTCGCCATTATAAAGAGAGATAAAAAAATTCTCTCCGAAATAATTATAATTAGAAGCTTTTTTAACTTTTTTCGCCCTGTGGGTACTAAGGAGTGGTACTAAGGGTGATTTACGAACTCCTGGCGTAGCGTAATTAGTTGAATATGTGGATAGTTTGCGTTAGGGCTCGATCCCTATATACGAGGTTTTTTAATAATTTAATCCAGTGGCTCTCAAAGTGTGCACAGCGGCTTCCTCACAGATGCGCCACGAAATGTTATAAAATTTTACTTTTTCGCCAAAACTACACATCGCACGTGAATGGTGTTTGTATGTGGTGGTAGCCCCAAGTCTCCATTCGTGCATAGGGGTGGTTGCGTCTCGATAGCTATAAGGGTGCGGGAGATATGAGGCTGAAAGTGGTTGAAAGTGGCTTTCTATTTCGAATGTTTTGTTCGAATTTATTTCAAACATAAAATTTGAATATTGGTTCGATTATAGAACGATTGTAAACGTTCCAGAAACGTTGAAAATAGTTCGTTTGACTTGATGTGAACAGGAGACGTCCAGAAATAGAATCGGGACCAGGTCTCTAATTAGTCTGGAAACGGGGAACCTAATTCTTGCATTCTGTGAAAACGGGTAAGATTAGCTATAACGTAATTATCTTAATCTTCACTATCGTTACTTTTTGCCCAGCGAAGCGGGTCCTTGCAGCTAGATTCTAGATTACTTAGAAAAACAGTCTTTTATATATAAAAAAAACTATATTACATACAAATAAAAACCCAGCGAAGCGGGATCTTGCAGCTAGTTATAAATAATTTTTAATTATTTTTATTAGCCCATTGAGCTTGAAAAACAGATTATACTATATTAAACAATACATTTTTAAAATAACTATATTTCTATTAAATGTTAATATAGAGTTTTATGTTTTTATTTGATATCAAAAATAAATAAATTATTGCAACATGTAAAATTAAATTTCATTTTTCATAAACATTATCACTGGAATATCCAATTAGGAATATTTGCGAATTAGGATCAGTGGCGTAGTGCGGGTGTCAGCCGCCCTGGGCGGAGGAAAATTTCGCCCCCCTTATTTAGGTATCTCAATTTAAGACTAAAATTCAGTTTCGTCACAGAATAAGTAATGAAAAATTCCGTGCTAGTGTTGCCACCTTATTAAAATCGTTGACACGGGCGGCAGGTGAGGTTTGTTCGAATAGAAGTTTCTGACGCATGTGTATGTCATTTTGCAATGCGAAGAATAATGTGCAATGTATGCTGGTTGTAAATCAGTTAAAGTTAGCGACTAGGGAGCCTTGGATAGGAATAACTCAACAGGGACGCCGCTAGCTGTTTGAACGCCCGTGTGCAATACCGATTATGCCGCCCCCTGTTTAACTACGACTACCTACGCTGAGCTTGCCAGAAAGGCTCTTTAGTGTTGTCTCATAAGAGTGTGAAAAAAAAAGAAATATTTTACAAAGAAAAACTATTTATTATTACTAAGTTATTTTTGTTTACTTAAGTGTAAAACCATATAAATATTTATATGGTTTTACACTTCAAATCACTTTATTGGAAAGTGATTTGAAAATTATGAAAATAAAATTTTCAAAATCACTTTCCAATGGAAAATTATGAAAATAAAAGAATTAACTCTGGTTAAAGAAAAGTATCTTTGTTGATTACTATTTGTCCGCTAATATAAATCGCTCGAAGTCAGTCTAGGAAAGAGTGTCAGTGGGCGAGTGGTCTCCGTTGCCGCTCATAGCGGTGACCAGCCCCTAAACACTGGGAAGTTCGGTCGTGGATTCGCGCCGTGATCGGACAGGCTGGTTGCTTGGAATTTTCCGGGTTTTTTCCTTGTCCATAACGACTAAATAGGAGACCAGTTCCTCATAAAAGTTCTCCCGGAAGGCATTCATTTCCCGCGCGTACGTATAGGCTGTTCGATACAACCGGCAAATCGGTCGCATAGCGATCCGATATAGACACACGTCTATTCGGAGAAAGAGCCTACATTGAGCTAAAATCTCCATATTAACACCACCAAAGAAAAAAAAAAAAAAAGATAGGAAAGAGTGTTTTAATTTACTCGTCTATTTTGTCTGAGAATAATTTTTATTTTTAGAAATTATATTTTTTTAATAAGCTCTGTTTAATTGTGTTTTTATCTCTTGTGCTGTTGTTTGACGGCCTGATGGCCGAGAAGTTAAAAGGTGACAACGTAATACTCTGAACAGAGAACGAATCCAGACGGGTCGACAAATCCCAGGAAATTATTCGAGGTATTCTGTCTGGACCTGGTCGAATCCACAATGGATTTGCAAAAGATTCTTTTACTTCCTACAAGGTAAAAACAGTTAAAAATAAACGCGCTTGCTTAACTGTTAAGTATTTAAAATTATATTTACTCATATAATTTGAATCTTTTTTTGTTTCACTAATAGCACTGAGAGAAAAAGGGACCATTTACGTGACAATTTTCCGTATATAGTTAAAAACTTTACATCTTCAACATTTTATTATATAAACAACTAGCAGACCCCGCCACGCCTTGTTGTGGCTCAAAATGTATCTATTATAAATGTATAACACTTCCCCGGTGGGGGAAAATTTTTCGAAAAATTTTTTCTTAGTGTACATTCTGCTGACGTACCCTATTAAAACGCAATCAAAAACGCAAAAACCCGCATCTAAAATAGTATAATAGAAGCCAAGTTTTTCACAGTAAGCCTTAATCCTGTCTCTCTCCCCCGCGGGGGGAATATGGAAAAATCCCTTCTTAGTGTACATTCTGTTGACGTACTCTATTAAAACGCAATCAAAAACGGAAAAAACCGCATCTAAAATAGTATAAATAGAAGCAGAGTTCTTTACGTAAGCCTTAATCCTAACC
>NW_019384897.1:319612-321417 GCF_000671375.1 Centruroides sculpturatus
AATAGTCAACAACAACATTAAACAAGTAAAAAAAATCGTAATTTCAATTAAATAAAACGCAAGTGTATCAGTATGTATCTTTGTTATCTGAATATGAAAGAAATGGACAGAACAAAAACATTATAAGAAAATGAAACATAATACTTAATGATAACTTAAAAACATTTGCGATGCACAATGCATGGTCCTGATTCATCATATTCCTGTTTCGATATCCACATTTGCTGAAAAGTTGACAGAGAAGATAAAATCGAACCACCAATCCACACCGAATATTTTCTTTCCGGTGGAGCAATTACTTTAATTTTCATGGTTGTAGGTGCCAGAGCTGTTATTTCTTTCTGGATACGATCGGCAATACCTGGATACATTGTAGTGCCTCCGGATAATACAGTGTTAGCGTACAAATCTTTACGAATATCAACATCACATTTCATAATGGAGAGATAAGTTGTTTCGTGTATTCCAGAACTTTCCATACCGAGAAAAGACGGTTGAAACAGTGTTTCGGGACAACGAAACCTTTCATTTCCAATTGTTATCACTTGGCCATCTGGTAATTCATAAGATTTTTCAATAGTTGATGATATGGCAGAATTTGCCATCTCTTGTTCAAAATCCAAAGCAACGTAGCAGAGCTTCTCTTTAATATCTCGCACGATTTCTCTCTCTGCTGGAATAATATAAGAATAAAACTAAGTTATTATTTGAAATCTGAGATTCACAAAATTATCGAGGGTTAATTTTATTTAGTTATATAATAAATTGTTGCAATATTTTCTTGATGTTGCCATAATTCCTATTGAACACATTCCAGACACATTGTCAACATGTTTGGAGTACAACGAATTCATTTTATAACTATTGTTATTTTTTAATAAATAATCCTTTTACTTTTATCTTTGAAATTTAAGAAAAAATAATCATCCCTGGACTATTTGACTAACTTACCAGTTGTTGTAAAGGAATAGCCACGTTCTGTTAAAATTCTCATTAAATAATCAGTTAGATCTCGTCCGGCTAAATCTAATCGAATTATTGCATGAGGCAAGGCATAGCCTTCATATATAGGAACAGTATGAGATACTCCATCACCAGAATCCATAACTATACCAGTTGTTCTTCCAGAAGAATAAAGCGATAAAACTGCTTGAATTGCAACATACATGGCCGGTGTATTGAATGTTTCGAACATAATCTGTGTTTAACAAAAAATTTCATAAAAAAGTAAACATTTAAATATCTTTTTTAAACGAATAGGATCTAATTAACAGTTATTGCAAACAACAACCAAAAAAAGCTCTAAAACATTAGAAAGATAACGTCAAAATTTGCTAGCAGGCTACTTATTATTGTCATATTAAACTTTAATGCTTTTAAAATTTGTTTCAGTTTTTACAAAATAATTTTTCAACAAATGTCTTTGTTTAAAAATGATTTATGCCCACCGGAATTTTAGATTATTCTTTTTAAAAAATGGACATATTATTTTTAGTTCTTAGTTAATTATTGATGAATAAAAACATTATAATTAACAAATGATTCAAAAATTTTAAAATTCTAAATAATATGTATAAATACATACATATGTCATAAAACGATATAAAAATTTATGACATTTTTTATAAACTAAAGTACGTATAAAGCTATAGAAAAAGAATAATTTACTTGAGTCATTTTTTCTCTGTTTGCCTTAGGATTTAAAGGCGCTTCTGTTAAAAGGACTGGATGTTCTTCCGGTGCAACCCTTAATTCGTTGTAAAATGTATGATGCCATATTTTTTCCATATCGTCCCAATTGTTTA
>NW_019384897.1:322114-335963 GCF_000671375.1 Centruroides sculpturatus
TAACATCTACTGCAAGCCGATGCGGCTCTTTGCATAGACGTTTGCGGCTCTTCGGACACAAACTCCAATTTCATCTCACCTCATTTCACCTCAGCCTTATGAGTTTACGAGATAGAGCCGCCGGACAAACTTCGACTTGTTCTCCGTCCGCAGATGACCACACTCGCGTTGATCAATATGAGTCGCACAAGAGTGGTAGCATTTGAAGCATATCTATATATATAACCCATTGAACGCGTGTCCGTCCATCCGTGTAACGTTATGCCGAAAACGGCCACTAGAGGCGCCTCTGTCGTGTGTCGTATTTCGCACATTTAAATTAATATGCGGCTCTCTGGTACTTTTGTTATCCTGTTTTCATGACAATTTGGCTCTTTTCACTTGACAAACTGCCGACCCCTGTCCTAGACCAAGGATGACAAACCTTTTTGAGTCTGCCTGCCATATAACAAGCAATTATTTTTCAAAATGTTACGTGTCAAAGTTTTAGATCTCGATAATTTTTTAAATAAATATAATGAACATGTTTTAATTAGAATTAATGTAAACTGATTGAGAAAAGTATGATGATATACTGGCTGGATATAAAATCATAATGAAAAACAGAAATTTAGAAGTAAAAAGTAAACGAAATCGTACATGTTACGTGCCAAATAATTTCTCCCGACGCGCCACTTTAGGCACGCGTGCCGTGTATTCGTCATCCTTGTCGTAGGATAAAAAGTGCGTCATTAAGCTCAATCAAACTTTGTCTCCGTAATACTATTTTTTTATACTCTTTCTGCCCTGTGGGCGCTAAGAGGGCATCTTATAGTGGACCCATTATGGGTTCGGCCAGACCACAATGGTGCGACCGGGTGGTGAGGGACGGAGTCCGACATATCCGAACGGACCACCTCCCCGAAAATTTCCTGGGGTTTCCTTGAACCGACTGGATTCGATCCCGGGTCCACCAGAGTGGTGGGTTGCCACCTTGACCGCTCGGCATCCGGCCGTCTCTCCGTAATACTATCATACATTATACTAGTTTTTTCGGCAATAATTGTAACAAGTTTTTCGTACTGCAGAAGAAAAAACTGCAAGATAAATGTATTTAATAACATAAGGCTAAATTCGCAGTATGCCTATTAATAAGTATCAATAAAAAAATGCATTAAGATATTAGATCTATAAAAACCACTGTATTTTTTTTTTTACATTTTTGGGCCCGGAGTGTCAAAACGTCAAGAAATGGAAAAAAAAATCAATGAGGAAAGATGAAAACTTGACCGATCACACACTTTTCCTATGTTAATATTCTATAATGCCGGAAAAGTAAAATTTGTGTTTCTTTTGAAACAATAAAAATAATTAATTACTATATTATTTTAGTTTTAGTATTTCATATTATCAATATCTTTCAGAAATTATGGTTTTCAGATTAAAAACAGGTTTTAAATATTTCTTTTTAAGTATTTTCCGATTTAGTTATTTCGTTTTTACCGAAGACCTACATTAGTAACTGTTTTCACTAATCAAAAGCAGCCCACCAGTGGCCAAGAGATCTTCGTCCTGAACACTGGGAGTTTGGTCGTGGATTCACGCGTGGAGTTTTCCGGGTTTTCTCTGCGTATGTAACGCCCAAATAGGGGCCAGTTTTCCTTAAAAATACCTCCCGAAAGGCGTCCCCCAAGGCAGATCGCCTAAGCGTTGCGTTGCCAGAAACAAACGCTAATCAAAAGAGATCCGAAAATTTTTGCTTTTACGGAAAAAGGCAAAAAGCAAAATTAGCGTTTGTCTTTTATTTTGCAACGAGCCATTTTAAGCCGAATTCACACGTTCCGGTGGTGCATACCTGGTATGTTTACCAGTACGACTTTAAGAGGCAATGTGCATCCTTAGCAGAGAGAAGCAACTTCAAGCTCTTTCCTCGGTACTACGTTCGGCCTCTCAGCATTAATTAAGCGTCATAGCTTTGAACCGTGTCTGCAAGCACCTGTGCTTTACCTATTTATTTTGCTCATCCGTTAGAGAAATGTTTCCTAAAATGTAGTTCTTAGGACACATTTGATTTGGTAGGTTAAATTTTTGATTGGAAATACTGAAAAATTTTCTAATATAAATTTATGATAATTAGTTCTTCGCTTTAGCCATTTCGTAGGGACGCTCTATTTTCGGATAGCAGAGAACTTGTGTATCTTTATTACAATGTTATCACACATAAGTTCAAAATTTAACCCATTAAAAATTATTTAAATTTACAATTCGATATCAAAAAATTAATAATAATTTTTAAAACTTTGAAAGCATTTTTCATTGAACTTCTATCAACATAAACTAGAAAATCTGTTATTCAAATATAAACCNTTAATGATGTTGTAGATGAGACGGTTTTACAGTGCCATGTTTTAATTTAAAATTAAAATCTAAAGTTTTACAGTCATTATATTTAAGAGATTCTTCTGGTTTATCTTGATTATTTACATCTAATAGTTTTCCTATCAGTTTGTTTTCTATTTCTTTATAATAAATGATTATTTCTTTGATTTGTCTGATTAATATTTTAAATTTCTGTATTTTTCCTAAATTTACTGTTGGTAGCGAAGTTTTCTTTAGTTTAGGTTTTGCCAATAAACTTAATACAGTACTGTATATGATNGGACCTCAAGGTCTTGAGTCGAGTAAGTGGTAGGAGAGGGACATCCTCGTAAACATCCTACCCCCGATTAGTCTCACACATTTAAGAGAAGACAGATATCGTGTTTTTTTTCACCTGTAGCCTGGAAGATTTCTAATTCGTTTTCGAGAATATCTTCGAGATTGCCTTCTTTTGCTCTAGTATTCTTGATTTGTCTACCTCGGCTGCTTTAATAGCGGCATCCAGCTTATAGCCCGATAATTCGGTAATTCATTTGGCTTTAATAATCAGGTTTATGAAGAAAAACTTCATACTTACAGACTTCGCATTCGTTTCTATCCTTGCCCAAACGCAGTTATCGAAGCTACTGAGCATGATTAAAAATTAAGACGGCATAATCACAATTATTCCAGATATTACAGGTTCTGACAAGAAAAGAATTTTCAGAGTCCTGCCACAAATAGGATACATATTGAATATTTACCATTTGTGACATGCCATAACGAACAAAAATTTAAAAAACTAATAAGTAGGTTTAAAATTAATACAAATGTATTCTAACAGTTTATGAGTTAATTATACTTTCTATTTGCAAAATTTCCTCAGTCCTAACACAAGAGAAAAAATGAATTTTTAAGAAATTTGCGGGATTTCCCAGGTTAAAAAAACAATCTGGATCCCATTTGAGAAACCTTACTATTAATAAATAAATTGTGTGTGGTGCCGTCTGTTATGGCATTTTATCATAAAAACATTTTTATATTAGTAATTAATTACCTAATATTATAACATGGCAAAACACTTAATTTTGACCATGTAAAATTTGGTGCAGATCGGGCAACTGGTTTGGGAGTTAAATTAATAAGTGGCATGAAATCAGGGAAGAGATGGGGTATGTAAGTTTCCGCTAGTCTATATTTTCCTCAGGGTCCCAGAGAATAAGTATGAAAATTTAAATTTCTATATTAATTAAATTTAAAATAAGATTTCATTTACTGGTCTTCATTTTAATTGTTTTTAATAAAGTTTACTATTCTAATTGTTTTATCATTGTTCTGAATTAACAATAAATTAGTTTCGCAAAGACATTTAATAAATTAAGATGAATAGTAAATCAAAATTTAAAACTAACATTGCCGAAGACGATTGCTCGAATAGAATGGAGTATCTTCTACCCAACCAGCAAGCTCCAGAGTTTTCGGGAATTGCCGTAATTAACGAAGAATTTAAGGAAATTAAATTATCTGATTACAGAGGAAAATATCTGGTTTTTATTTTCTATCCTTTGGACTTTTCGTGCGTTTGTTCAACAGAATTAATGGCCTNAATATATTTCAGAAAACCCGAATAAATTAAAAATCCATCAATATAAAAACGAATACAATATTAACGTTAGAATTCATAAACTTTGTACCATAAATACAGTCGACCCCCCTATAACACTGTTGATAATTCCGTTTTATATGAATTCCATGTTTTACGAGTTGTACAGTGTACATGTTGTCATTGAACAGAATCATCAAAATCTAAGTGACAACATTGTACATGTTGTCACTTAGATTTTACAAATGCGTGAGCCGTTCACAGCCCGGCACACGTATTTGTAAATCTAAGTGACTCGTACAACATGGAATTCATATAAAACGGAATTATCAACAGTGTTATAGGGGGTCGACTGTATNTAAGATTTCATTTACTGGTCTTCATTTTAATTGTTTTTAATAAAGTTTACTATTCTAATTGTTTTATCATTGTTCTGAATTAACAATAAATTAGTTTCGCAAAGACATTTAATAAATTAAGATGAATAGTAAATCAAAATTTAAAACTAACATTGCCGAAGACGATTGCTCGAATAGAATGGAGTATCTTCTACCCAACCAGCAAGCTCCAGAGTTTTCGGGAATTGCCGTAATTAACGAAGAATTTAAGGAAATTAAATTATCTGATTACAGAGGAAAATATCTGGTTTTTATTTTCTATCCTTTGGACTTTTCGTGCGTTTGTTCAACAGAATTAATGGCCTTCAGCGAAAGAATACGCGAATTCAGGCAAATCAATTGCGAAGTATTGGCCTGTTCCACGGATAATCGTTTCTGTCATCGAGCCTGGATAAACACCGAAAAGGAGAAAGGTGGATTGGGAAGAATATGCTTTCCGCTGTTGGCCGATAAAAGTTTTGAGATCTCTAGAGCCTTTAAGGTGTTGAACGAGGACGAAGGAGTCGCATCGAGAAGTCTGTTCATTATCGATAATAAAGGCAAAGTGAAACATTCCACCACCAATGACACTGCTATCGGAAGATCGGTAGACGAAACATTGAGACTGGTCCANCTGCAATGAACTATTAATATTTGTGTTACGTCAGAGTGTTCTTGTCCGAATCTTCCAAGTACTTCTATGTTTGTAGGAACTTCCATTTTAGTGTATGAATATTGTGCTGCAAGTAACATGTGATTAGTTAGAAGTTAGAACTCTTTCTACATGAAATGACTGTATGCAGCAACTACACCTGAAGACGTGCAAAGTAACTCTTATAGATTATTAGTGTTAATTATTCTAAGCTTTATTTTGTTTGGACTACAGTATTATATCATCATATATATTTGTATGTGAAATTTATATTAACATCTACTGCAACAATATATATTATACTTTACATATTTCTGTTAATTGACTATTACTTATTATGTTTAATTTTAAGTTGTTAATCTAGCTTATTATTTATAATGNCAGTGACATTTAATTAAAATTTCAAAAATATACACATCAAGGAGAAAATATAAAAATTTTCCAACAGTCTTTATCAAACAGACAGTGATTCATTATTATAAATATTAATACGTTGTTATTTTCCTGAATATTTTAATTTTTAACTTCCTGGTAGGTGACATCATCGAGTCATGACGTCATTATCTCAGGCGGTGACGGTAATGGCGACGAAAATGTCATTTGCTTAGTATTTTAATCGTGCAATGTCATTCTCGGCATAATGGTAGATAGATTGGTTAGAGATGACACTAGAACCAGACGAGAAAGGCGCGCGCAAATTATTAGAGACACCAGAGTTAGGTCATACGAAAGTAAAATGTGTTCTCGTAGGTGATAGTTGTGTTGGAAAGACAAGTCTTGTCGTTAGTTACAGCACTAATGGTTACCCAAACGAATATATTCCCACCGCTTTTGATAATTATTCAGGTAATTATATTTTCTATTTATGTATCGCTAATGTTGAATGTTTTACATCTACAAATTTAATATTGTTAAAAAGTCAATTTTATTCTGACTAGTATTCTCAACTAACTTGTGAATATCATAAAACATATGGGTAAAGGTTTATCACTTTAATATTTATATTATTCAAATATTCCTTGTTACTTTAATGCATCTAAGGATGACTGAGAACACAGAATAGTTACAGATTAAATTTGCTCTTTTAAATGACTTTAAATATGTGGAGCTTAATATGTATGTCAAATGTATAAGAGGAAATTTATTGTCTGCGAAAAGTTTTAAAATATCTGAACTGTGCAGTTGTATTTGGGGAGTATTTTTTTTAAAAATAAATTGTGTATGATGATGCCTTGGTTTATCAACAAAAACCGAGGCATCATCGTCTGTCATATCTGTCTGAAAACAATTGGCAAAATCCGAAACCGACGAAAACTGAGGCAATTATTTCTGTGTGAATCAATATAAATCCAATTAATTCATTCTAGACACTCCAGAATGCATACCAAAAACACATTTTATACAGAATATAGTGTTTAATACTAAATAAGAAATGAATATAAAATGAATATAAAAAAACTAATGTCAAATATTCATTTATTCTTTACAATGAGGTTACGTGGGCACACTGGTGAAAATGAGACAAATTTTTCGCAGGAAAAATTGATGAAAACCAAAACCGACAAGAACCGAAGTCAATGAAAACTAAAGTATTACTGTATATGTAAAGTTAATTATAATCAACTGCTCAAAACTGGGTATAATTNTTTCATCCATATACATCATTACATCAATTCCTATTCACTCCAAACAATTCACATTATAAATTATGAAATATACTTAATTTGTATTTTATATATATGTATATAGACGTTAAATTCCAAAAACTAATTTACTTTAACTCTCCCTTGTTTTTAAAATGGGACGACAGTTTGTTTAATATATTAATTTTGTTAAAACTTACTTCTCTTTTTGACATTTTTGACATCTGGTGTCGGGAATCCTGACTGCAGATCGGGATTTTATCATCATTGATCTCGAACATCTTTATAACCATACTCTGTTGAAAATTCCTGGAGTGTCCCAAAGCCATTTTGGCGTACCATGGGTGTCAGCCACATGGGGCGGAGGGAAATTTCGCTCTCCCTTATTTAGGTATTTCAATTTAAAAGACTAAAATTCAGTTTTGTCACAGAACAAGCAATGAAATTCCGTGCTAGTGCAGCGAACTGTTTAAAATAGTTCTTTTGAATATTAGTGGTGTATATGAACACGAATGAATCGTAAAGGCAAAAAAGGGGGGCTACAGGTTTCGCAGGATTTCCTCGGATTAAAAATTACTAGTTCACTGGGACGGCGAGCCGACAGTCCGGACGATAGCACTATCGTAGGCGCGATGCAAATATAGATTAGGATGTTTCAAATTTTTACAAGATAATATTATTATTTATTGTGAAATTTTGCCGCCCCCTAAAAAGTGCCGCCCCTGCCGCCCCCACTACGGTACGCCACTGCAGTAATGAATTCTGAATTCGAATTAGGGATAGCCCACATGTCCACAAAATACTAATAACTTTAATAAAGCGAATTTCTAAGCGATAATTTGCTTATTTAATGGAAAATTTTGCGAAAGGTTAGATAAAATAATTACCAAGTAATGTATTATAATTTCTCTATTAATTTTACAAATATTTATTTCATTGTAAATTCTTTTCTTTCCACTTTTAGTGGGCGATTGGTTGAAGATAAGGAGGAGCATGGATTAAATAATAACGTTATGGTTCCTCCAACAAAGATCGAAGTGAATAAAGACTTCAGAAAGCAAGAGGATAGCACGGAGAATAGTTTTGGATATAATATTGGCTATTCTATTGGATATACCATTGGATGTGCTATTGAGATAGAAAGGCATTGAAAAAAGCCGGATCTTTCTTCAAGGCAGTATGGAAACCAGTCAAGAGGTAAGTTTCTGTATATGTCAGTACAAACAAAGTTCGATTTAGCTCGGTCATTCGTTCGCCGTTACAATTCTCACTGAATCCAATATGATGCTAATCCAAAGTACCTCAAACAGCAACAATTATACACAGTATTAAGATGTACACAGAGATTTGAGCTTGAAACCTTCGTAATTTTTATGAGAATGGCATAACTTTCCTATATTTTTGGCGCTACATCGAGATTTACCAAACTAGTTTCATTTCTAATCCAATGAAAAGATAAGCTACAAATGAAAACAATAATAACGAGCAATTATTTATTGTGACATAGTCACAATGTCGGGCTACAATTTTTTATACAGGAAATTTATATTGTAGTACAATTTTTCCAAATTGCAGCCCAATAATTATAAAGCTTTTAAAATAGTAAAATTGAATTTAAAATATCGCTGAAAGAATATCATTTAGAATGAATAAATATAACAGTGTTTGATTCTCAATTTGATATAATATAACATTTACAATTAATCAACATAAATACAGCCGAACATCGATATTGCGCTCTCGATATGTTTTGATAAAATTCATATTCAGATATAGGTTTTCAATAAATAATTTAAACTTGTTTTTCACATTCCAGATCAGCGCAAAAGGTGTGGAAAAACATGAAGACTGGAGAAACTGAATACGTTCAGTTTGAATAAGGATCTCTTTTTCTCCATCATTGAATCAAGTATAGGATTTATCTGCTTGATTTCGTCCGACTTCGTCTCGGGTAAGTGTTTAATCGGAATATTTTTGTATTTTATACTCAGCACTTACGAGATTTTCCACTATCAACTTATAAATTAAACACCATTTATATCCCCAATGTACCACCAACACACAATGGCCAGGTAACAGGAGAACAGGAAACGTGTATTAACATGGAGATACATTATGTTCTTCATACGATTCAGATTTTACATATAGACAGACTAGGCTAGGCTTTTAAAGCATTAGAAATACATATATACAGTATATGTATATTTTTGTCCAAGTATCGACAAAAATATATTCTGAAAGTGTACTAGTCTCGTAACATAGGAAAGTAACAGCGTAAATGGGAGTAAAGATTAAAATATTCAGCAAGTTTATGTGAATATGAGTACACGAAGATTCTAAAGTGATCAAATTAATCATAATATATTTGAATCATAATAAATGACACAATAGTAGCGAATTAACAATTATGCACTGAATAATTTTCGCTTTATTCGTATATAAATGATTTTAGAAGGAAATAAATTTAATGATTTAAAAATTATTTAAATAATTGAATATTTCAGATAAAAATATTGATTATTTTCATTTTATTTTCACAGATTTTAGAAGAAATTTAGAGATTTTCATCTCTATGCAGTGTACATACACTGTTTTCTTTATTTGTTATGTTTACTGTTTTGTTTGTGTTTGTTCGTTTTCAATTTAAAAAAAAAAATTTAATTTAAAATTTAAAATATATTTCTTGATTAATGAAATTGATCACTTGTATTGAGAATGGTTTGAATACTTCTAATTATATGGACTTATCGACTGTGGCTTCCTCAAACTTGACTTTATCTCGATTATGGCACTTTTAACTCAATTGTGACTTCCTTAATTTTGACGTTATCCCGATTTTGATTATAATTTTAATTATATCCCGATTGTGACGTCTCGAATATTGATTTTAACTGGATTGTGACTTCACCAATTTTGACTTCCAATTGCGTCCTCTCGAACATTGTCTTTACTTTGATTGTGACTCTTCTAATTTGAATTTCTAATTGTGTCTACCCGAATTTCGGCTTTCCATAATTGTGTTCGTTGTTTTTATTTTGTTGATGATGAAATTATTTGCCAAGTGTCAATAAATTCACCAAGTCGTGACGTTGAACCAAACGAAACAAGGAGAAAAAGACAAGGTTTCGACAAATAAATAAAACAAGATATTCTGAAATATTAAAGGATACACATAATGAAATGGTAATTGGAATTATTCTTATGAAATAACAAATTTTAAATAAATGTAGTTAAGCATTGTTTGTCGTTTTCAGATTACGGATCCTGATCCTGAACTTCTATGATTAAGAAGTACTCGGAGAGTTCGAGAGAAAGAACTTCAAAAATTTTCAACAAGCAAACAACATGGATTCATTCGAATTACATTAAATTAAACGCGTGCATAGTGCAGCTGCAAAAGAAAGAAATTTTAATCAATTTAAGAATGCTTCGGGAAGATGTTCTCTCCACAGGCCTTGCATCAATTTGAAAACTTCTAAATTAATCATCTTTATACAAAGATAGTTTGATGAATGATTAAATGCGACCAGAATAATAATATTTAAAAAGTACAAATTGTCTCTGTAAATACTTTTCGTTGTCTAATAAACACTTTTGTTTGATTTTGCTTCCAATTATTTCAAGATCACAAAATCTTGTCGTTATTTTTCTACTTTAGGTTAAAATTAAACGTGAAAAGCTTGTCGAATAATTGGAGTGGTGTAGCTTTGTGCCAGGTTCTAGATAAGTATGTGAAATGTTTACCCACTTCCAATTTATCAGTGTATAAAGTATTTAAGTACAAGTTGTTTATGAGTACATACGTGTCACAAAAAGAACAGTTTTTTTTTAAATGTTCATATTTCCAATATCAGTATATATTGTTCTATCAGAGACAGTATACGTGGCATATATAATTAAAATACTGGGTATATATACAGTTTATTATTTATCTTTGCAACTGTAAAAATATCATTTTAATCGAATTCTAAATAGCAAACGGATTGGTCACTTTAAATGACACAAAAATTACGACAACACGTATATACTAGTAAATTAATTAATTATTAATTCATCAAGAAACGACAAAGAAAGATAAAACTTGTTATGAACGGTAGGGTGGACAAAGGTCGTTTAGACAGAGTTCGAATGTCCAGTTTCCAAGGCGATTTACTTCAAGGGGTGAGAAATGTGTTCGATATTCTTGCATTTATACAGCATAATATCATTTATGATCTAAGCGACTAATAAAAATCGATATAGGGATTTGTCTGCTTTTTAATTATGAAGTAGGTATGGAGGGATGGCCGGGTGGTAACCCCTCTTCGGTAAAGGAAACTTGGAAAAATTGGGACAAGAGGGGAAGGGGGAGTAAAAATTTGAAGAAAAATGCGGACGTAATTTATGGAGATAAAATCACAAAACAATTTTTCGCCGTGATATTGGAATCAAACTATAGGAACCCGTGTTATAGGGGTCTACTGTATATCAAAAATGTAACAAATAGTATAAATAGGGTTCGCGTGATAGGGCGCGAATTCTTTCCCTATCTGGTGTCGGGAATCCTGACTGCAGATCGGGATTTTACCATCATTGATCTCGAACATCTTTATAACCCATTCACAGACAACGTGGGCAAGATTTACCATCCTGTTGCCGAGTAAGTGGTAGAGGGAAGAGAACTTATCAGAAATCGCGGCCGCCGTTTGGTGCGCTGCTCTGTGATGAAAACAAAGTTAAGCAATGACGACATTGAACGGTGCACATTCGGTAAGTAATCCTACAATTTTTTGTTTGTGGCATAGTTTATACGGATTATTCCCAAAAAATTATACGTGTTTTGGAAATGTTGAGTTGAATTAGTCTAGAATCAATTAATTTTATAGAAGAAAACCTTTCAAACAGCCTTAGTCTGTAAACTTCACACGTGTCGGGCTGTGATTGGCTTGTGTATTTAAGGATTCCTACAACGTAAAATTCTTATAAAGTGGAACGTATCTAAGGGTGCGACTATGCAGACGCGAATTTAGAGCGAGCGAGAGGTTGCGAACGATTTAGTTTTCGCAAAGGAAAACCATGCACAAACGAAAAGCGAGAAATAACGCTAGCGGGAGCGAATTTCTGGTTCTCGCACAAATCTGACAGGTTTTGATATTTATCGCGTCTCGCCTCTTCTCGCCACATATTCTCGCTCGCTCGGAAAATTCGCTCGTTCGCGTCTGCATAGTCGCAGCCTAAGCGTTATAGGGGGGGTCTACTGTATATATATATACGAATAACTCGTACTGTACAAGCAAAAAAAAAAAAAAGTCAACAGGTTGCGCACATTTCAATCGGTCCGAGTCGTAGGTGGACGACAATATGAAATAAAATGGTTCAAATTCTTACAAGACATTATTATTATTTATTGTGAAATTTTTCCGCCCCCTAAAA
The DNA here is from genome assembly GCF_000671375.1 of Centruroides sculpturatus. Classification (NCBI taxonomy): domain Eukaryota; kingdom Metazoa; phylum Arthropoda; class Arachnida; order Scorpiones; family Buthidae; genus Centruroides; species Centruroides sculpturatus. The sequence continues at coordinate 334,139 of NW_019384897.1, forward strand.
AGTGCCGCCCCACTACGCTACGCTACTGTGTATGATGGTGTACTTTCCACAACCCTTCCCACTTAAACTGTATGTAACATATAATTAACAAATGGCCTGTAAGTGCAATACAGAATTTGTATGAGGTAAACTTACACCTACATTTTAATTTTAAATATGTTATGATATTTAACTGTATTCTAAATTTTGTATGTATTTGCTTCATTATCAGATATTAAAGATTAGAAATTATTAGAAATATTTCCAAATTTTGTATGAAATTATTTCATCTTGAGATGTGGATATACACGTATTATGGGCACATTGCCCAGTAAAGCAGATTTAATACAGCTGGATAAGCAAACCAATGCCATTGGCTTGCTTTAATACAGCCAGCTCGGCCAGCTTTATTAAACCGTGATACTTTTTATGGGATGAATTTACACGAAGCGAAATTCTTCAAATATTTTAATAATATCGAGAAAAAATCTTACAAACTACCATAAATAACAAAAATCATCATCATCAATCTTTATTGATCACATATTTTTTTATCAATAGAACACATTTTAAATATATTAAAGCAAATAATATAATTTTTAAAAAATTTGTATATATGAACAATAAATTTGTGCTGTTACTTTGCAATAACCAGACAAAACAGTAAAATTAATTTAAAATATCAGATATGTCTTTTTTTCCGTTATTTATACATTATATAGTTTAATAAAATAAAATAAAATTTATCAAAACTTGATAATATATATTTATTTATTTATTTAATAACAATAACAATAAATATTAAAATTATATTTTAAAACTTTATTGCAATAAATTTCAACATTAATAAAATCTTTTGATATTTTCATTAATTGTTATTTACTATATTATTATTATTATTATTATTTATTATTTTTATTAATTTTATTTTAATATTTAAATTAATAAAGTAAAAATATTTTGTGGAGTTAAAATGGGAACAACGGTATAAAAAAATGAAGTAAAATTTCTTAAAATATTTTTACAAATGGTTTCTTTCCTGTCTTGCTCTTTAAAATTTCACAGAAAGTCACTTAATCTTTATTCTTTTCTTTTATAATTTGGAAAATAAAATCATATCTTTGTTTAAATTTTATTTCTTTTATAAAAAAATTAAAATTCTTTTCTTATGTTTAGAATATATCACTTTACTTTGTTTCATTTTTTTTGTCAGAAAAACTACCAAGAAAAATATGTTTCCTTATTTATATTGTTCACATGTAACTGTTTCTTATTAAGATTATATATTTATATATATATATAATTATATACAGTACATCAATAACATAATTATAAACTACATACTCAGCAGTTTTAATATAGTATAAGAAATAAAATTTTATAACTTACATATAACAACATATTTATAGGATGAATATAGCTTGATAACCATTTATTTTTCTCTTATAACTTAGTAATTTTGATGTCGATTCAGGATCGGCACGAAATTTGGAAGTCCAAAGTAGAATTCTGAAATATTTCAAAACAAAAGTGTAGATATTTATACATATTAATTAGAAAATGACAATTAGTATTATATAAAAGAAAAAAAGAAAGCAAACATATTTGTTCTTAAGCAATTTCTCATTTTTTTTTGTTTTTTTTTGTTTTTGTTTTTGTTTTTACATTTATGCAGCTAAAGATATGATTCCGAAAACTCAAAATCTGAAGCTCTGGAACTACGAGCCATGGAGCAAGAAGTTCCAGTTACGTATCCAGAATCGGATACTGGATCAATAATAATTTCTTCTTTGGGCATTAGTCCATCTGCATATTGTGCAGGTAATGATATTCTTACTCTTTCTCC
>NW_019384897.1:337639-366908 GCF_000671375.1 Centruroides sculpturatus
TCTATAATAAAGAATAATGGTTCTAGCCCACAAGTTTAATTTGGATCGAATTAGTTAACCCAATGAATAGGGTTTTAATAAATTGGAGGGCTTATCACATCAGGGCTGACTGGAATAAATAGACTAGACTAGATTTTACAAAAAATAGCCTTTAATAACCACAATCGAATTATAGTAAGAATGCATTTCGGGTACAAAGACCTCTCATCAGCTTACATACACATACCCCTAGTATACATTAATACAATTATAACACAAGTAGTTCAGTCCAAATATATAATTTATAACACAGTTATGAACATACTTGGAAAACTTGCTTTAAATATTCATCTCAATATAGGTAAAATAATAATAATGAAATTACAGTATACAGTAATTAGTAATATAAACTTGTCTTGTTTAATTTTTATTTTTAAATACAAATGTTTCCTTTAGATATACAAAATTGTACATATCTATTATTATGCGTCTTTACTGTAATTTTAAATTCACTTACATTATTTACTTGTAATAACACAGTAGATGAGACTAATGTTTTAGGTAACTAGCTATAAATGTTTACAATATTCATAAAAACAAAATTTAATGTTTATAAAATTTTAATATGAACTAGACATCAAATTGAATCTGATGTGAAATTAATTTTTATATAAAAGTATTTTTGAGAATATGAATTCAATATTTTGATTGTTTCATTTAAAATAAAATATTTTATAAAATTTAATTTTAATTTCGAATGCATTATTAAAAATTCAGTTTATTAAGTAAAATATATCTACTCAATAAAAAACTTGAATTTCCAGTAAAAACTAATTTTAATAAAATGTAAAGTATGACAAAGGTTTTCAATCATTGCACCAATACACTCTGCTTTGATTACTTCTGTGGTCCTTGATTGGGATATTTGTATTGGTGTGATGGTGTGCTCATTGATGTCTAGGATTAAGGAGAATGTTTACACTTAGAAAAGGGATATCGTCCACAGCTTTAGCTGTATATGTTGGAGGAATCAATAAACTGGGAGAAGGCAAAAATCATAAGACCTTTAACAAGAAAATATAACGTTAAATACAGTAATACCCCGACTTACGCGAATCCGAAGTTACACGATTTTCAAATCTCGTCGATTCATCTTTTGTTTGAGTGCCACGCAACTCTTGATTACTCACTCTCCCCATACTATTGTTCAGCTTACATGTTCGGACGTGTCGCGCGGAATCGACACATAGCTACAATTTATTTTCTGTTATTTATTTCTGTGTTTGTTATATCTACGGAGACTTGAGAGACATCTATGTGGTGATTGCTTGTAACCGTAAACGAATCAAAAGCCAAAATAAGATTAACGAGAACATTTATTAGCTTACATACATCCAACTTGGATTTTACATAAATTGTGAAATTATACCCCGACTTACGCGAATTCGACTTACGCGGTTATCGCTCAGTCCCACCTATCGCGTAAGTTCAGGGTATTACTGTACTGTATATGAAGCAGTAGAAATTTACAAATTAAAAAAACAGGGAAGATCAAAAATTAAAGATAAGAATATTGTTTCAAGGGCTTCTAGATATTTATATGAATACCCTAGATGTTTATATCTCTACCTGCATTACTATAATCAATTAATAAACTCCAAATACCTTTAAAATGAAGTCTATTTTAAAAACTTCTCGAACGTTTTCGGTTAGATTAACAGACCTTCTTCAAGATCAAACTAATAGAATTTAAATTTGTCAAATGGAAATTTCAAAACGTTATAATCTTCTCATATTCAATTGCGCATGTTCATTTTTATAATTGTAACGCCGCCACTTTCCATGCTGATGCTATTTTGTTTGATTCTCGTTTTGGAATTTCCGTTTGGCAAATTTAAATTCTATTAGTTCGATCCTGAAGGAGGTCTGTTAATCTGACCGAAAACGTTTGAGAAGTTTTTAAAATAGACTGCATTTTAAAGGTATTTGGAGTTTATTAATACCCTAGATATTTTAATTGCATGTAAAATCTCTTGTTGTTTATACTTAAAAGTTATAAGTGTAATTTATTAATCTTAATGTAAATGTTACAATCAATCATTGTTATAAATGGTTTGAATTTCTATATGATATGGTTGTTTTATGTTCCATTGCATTTGAAAAGATGGTTGTAATTAGCTTTATAGCCTGATGATGGTCTTTTAAAATAGCCAAAAACATTGTCTTAGTTATTAAATTGCATTTTTACTGATTTAATAAAGATGACTATAGTCTGTGCTATTGTTTAAGTAATTAATCAGTTGTTTATGAATGTATTGATATTATAACTTTCTAATTTTTTATTCATTGTCATTTATGATATATATACTCTTGCTAATCTGAACTAATTGAGGTTTGTATTATCAGCTAATATATAAAGAAGGTCAAAAAAGATAAAAAAACATACATCATACATAAAATTTTTTACACTTATATTTGATACATAATACAAACCAGGATGATTAATTAAAAAACAAACCTGATTTGCCTGATCAGGAACAGCATCTATATATTTATAAATATGTAGATGCAATGATTTATATTTATATCAATTTTTATTAGATCTTAGATTGTCTTTATATTTAAATCAATAATTTACATTAAAAAAATCACATCTGAAATTTGATGTGAAAGATGCAAGTGAAGCTAATCAGATTAATTATATTTACCTAATTAATTAATATTGCATTTCATCTTAAGGTTTTTTTATTTGAGAAAATTCTATAAATAATTTTTAACACTTTCCAGAATAATTGTTCTCAATTGTTTTTGATATTACCTAATAAATATTAAATAAAATAATAAAATTCCAAATATAAAGGTTTTTCCAGATTAAATTATTTACATTTTTTTTAAATGTCTTCATGACTAAAAGTTCTTGTAACTTTACATATTTTTGGGAGCTCCATTTCTCAGCTGTATAATTAAAACAATGAGTAAAACAAGAAACTAATAAAATTGAAAAAACATTTTTTCAACAATTTCCAAATGGAGTTACAGTTTGATGTGCCATGACTGCAGCAAGATCTGGACATTTGGAAATTGTCAACATTACAGTGAATGCAGAGGTTTACTTGGAAATTCAAACAATTTTGTGCTAAAAAAAACTTAGGAACACTTTGGTGACTTTATCAAGATGACAATGCATCTACTTACCATGCTAAAACAGTATGCCAATGGTTTCAAAACAAAAATATTTCACCTTTAGATTGGCCACCAAACAGCCAGATTTAAATCCAATAGAGAATTTGCAGAATGGTTTGAAGAAACTGGTTTGAAAAAAGAAACTGGATTCATTGTCTGAATTGAAGAGTGCTATTCGAACCAGCTAGGCAGAAATACCTGCAGTCTTATGTGAAAAGTTGCTTCAATACCGAGATGTATTAAAGCAGTAATAAATGCCAAAGGCAGTCCTATGCAATATTGATTTACTTTATTCTATACATATGTCTCTGTAATTACTACATTCCATATTTTTGTCTAATGTTGGTAAAGTGTTGAACATGCTGTTTCTTAAAATTTTTATATAATTGCTTTCATCCCTTCTCTGTTTTAATGTGCACAAGACTGCAAATAAATTTTGTTAAAAAGAATTAATAATTTAATGTCTGTTTTTTGAAACTAAACTCTATTGAATGACATACCATAAAGTGAACAATAATCCATACTTTTGACAAGGGGTTGTAGTCTCGTCATTGATTGGTCGGACCATCAACTTTCTTGAACACAGGAAGTATATGGAATTGACCATCTGTGTCTCTCTAATCTATGACTGACTTTTGCTGAGTAGCTTGTTCAGCAACCAAGTTATTGTACAGTAACCAGGGCATATAAGACATTCAAGGCATATAAGACATAAAAGCAAGGCATTCAAACATGAGGTTTGATTGTATATAAACAGTGGCACCTGCAGACTATACAGAAGGAGTACACAAGCTATAAAAAAAAGCATCATACATTTTATAAGAAGCTTCAAACTGTGATTCAATGTCAGATCAGCACTCCCACAAAATGGCATCTGTTGCAATCATGCTAACTTGCCCATGAAAACAAGAAATATTACTTGTTTTAAAGGCCAGGTTTTGGTCAACATACAAGGAAGTTGCATGGGACAATGGATAAATATCATTCATTAGTTTCTTTTACAGACAATCAACAAGCAACTTGATGGGCAAGATGGTGAGCGTCTCCTGTGCTGCCTTGCCAAAAGCCGTAACCAGTGAACGCAAGTCATCAAGAAATTTCACTGTGTCAACAACAAATGTGGCAAGCTGATCATCAACAGACAAGCCGTGATGGAGGGATAGCGGGGATACTTTGAGATTTCCACTGAGGAGTTCCCTCACCCACCTATCATGGAACCCCCTGCCACGGCTGGACCTGTGCAGCCAATTGCCAAGGAAGAGGTCGAAAGTGTGCTAAAGAGGATGAAGCCTGGCAGGGCATGCGGACAGATGACATTGCTGTAGATCTTTGAAGGGCGAAAGGTTCAAAGCCATTGACTTGGCTTGCTGCTTTCTTCAACCTGATCATCAGAGAGAAGAGGATGCCCACTGACTGGCAACAGATTATTACCGTGCCTGTCTGGAAACAGAAAAGCAGTCCAGCCGAGTGCTCAAACTACCGCCCGATCAGACTTCTTTCGCACACTATGAAGTTGTTTGAGCATATCTTAGACTGCCGGATTCGTAACCTTGTCAAGCTCACTGTAAACCAGGCTGGCTTTGTCAAGGGATGTGACACAATTGATGCTGTCCTCGCTGCTCGACTCCTCATTGAGAGGCATTATGAGAAGAGGATCCCGCTGCACATCGTCTTTCTTGATCTTGAGAAGGCATTCGATCATGTGCCACATGAGCTTATCTGGGCTACTCTTTGCCAACATCACATTCCTGAGGAACTCATTAGTTGGGTGCAGTTGCTCTACTGCAATCCAAGAGCTGTGTCTGTGTCTGTGGCGTCGCTGGGACCTTGAAACCATTCACATCTCCATTGGTGTTCACCAGGGCTCCACTCTCTCCCTGTTTCTCTTCATCGTTGTCATGGATGCCATCACACAAGACATCCAGTGACATGTACTGTATATGTTACTGTATGCTGACGATGTGCTCCTCGCCTCTACTGACAGGATTGACCTGTAGCAGCTCATCCAGATGTGGTGTAATCACCTTGCACAACACGGTCTCTGACTTAACCTGAGGAAGACGGAGTACTTGACAACAGACTCAACTGAGCAAGGCACAATTGTTGTTGATGGTGTAGGCCATCCATGGGCTGAGCATTTTAAATATCTTGGGTCTGTGATCTCTGCCGACGGTGACTTGTGCCATGAGGCGGTCGCATGCGTCAGTGCCGTATGGCTGAAATGGCAGTCAATTACAAGTGTGCTGTGTGACTGATGCATCAAGGACCAACTCAAGTCAAAGTTTTATCGAACTGTCATCCGGCCTATCATACTGTATGGCGCCGGGTACAGGCCAACTATGAAGACTGCTGACTTGTTACTATGGAGACCAGGATGCTGCGTTGGATGAGTGGCATTACCAGACTCAAGTGAGTATCTAACATTGACATCAGAGCTTGGTATGGCGTTGCTGAGATCAGTGAGAAAGCATGTGAGTGTTGCCTGCGCCTTTATGGCCACGTGCTCTGTGCTGACACTGATTCCATCATCCACATGGGCCTACATTTGGATGATGGAATCTACAGAAGATACCTGGGTCTTGCCCGAGGGGCTGCCCAAGGCAGCATTGTCTGGACATTCTATACCATGACCCGTGGGCCTGTAGTCAGACCAGGCCCATAATTGGGCCAAATGGTAATTCAAAATAAAATCCAGGTGTGCCGACTCCGCTGCCAAGTGGGACTAAGGTCAAAGAGAAGAAGTTTTTTTTTATATTTGCAAAATAGGCTAGAAGTTTAATTTTCTGTTGTTTATCAATAATGGAATATGGAGTTTCCTTGCGGTTTAGAAAAAGGGCAACACAGATGAAAAGGGGAAGGCACATACCTTAATGTAGGTGTCCCTGTATATAAATCATATTTCTTTTTTAAATGCAATTTCTAATTGAATTGGACAACAGAAGAATATCTTAAATCTACAAAGTATCTTTTTTTCAACATAACTGAATAAATTTTTTTTTTCTCAATGTGAAAGAATATAAGTGCATTATTTTTTATGGCATAACAAAACTGGTTCTTGTGAATACAGTGGTACCTCAGGATACGAACGCCCCAGAATACGAAATTTTCAGGATATGACATGAAATTCAAACATATTTTTGTTTCACGATACGAACTAAAACTCACCATACGACGTTACATTAGTTCGCAGCGTCACTTTTTATTCATTTCTGATCATTGGTCTCAGTCCGCGTGTTTGCTTCGTCGTGGAAGGATCTCGCTCGATAAAGGAAATCTTGAGGTATTATCAGAAAGTGACTGATTTTATTGAAAAGAAACATTCCAAAAAGGTTCACACTGGCCGTATTGCTGGACGGAGTAATGACATTTGCCTAAGTCATTTTAGAAACATTTTAAAAAGTAGGCAAAGCCAAACCTCTTTGGATAGATATTTTACCAAGCGACCTCTATCCAGTGAAAGTGCTGGTGGAAGTGAAGGAAAGAAAACAAAAAGCAGTGAATAAAAATTAAAAAAGAAAAAATAATAATAAAAAAATTAGTGTTGTTTTATAAGTTATTTTTAAGTTATTGTTACATTATGTTATGTAAGTTAAGTTTTTAGTATCATTTCCCTTCTCCCTCTTCCGCCACCAGTTTACACCTTCACTGTCGTCTGTCTCAAAGGTAAAGTGCAAATAAAACAACATTTTTTTAATCAATTATTATTCTATTATGGTTATTTATACATTTACAACTACAAAATGCATTTTTCAGTGTTTTCCTTACTATACTTATTATTTTTTTTTAATGCACTACTTGGCTTTAATTTGAGTGTGTTTTGGTGTTGGAACAAATTATTTGGTTTTACATGTAATCGTATGGGGAAAAATGATTCACCTTACGACATTTTCATGATATGATCTCAGTTTCGGAACGAATTAATTTTGTATCCTGAGGTACCACTGTATTTGTTTCTTCTTTTTTTTTTAATTAGTTAATTATTTATAATTGATTGAAAGGAAATATGTAATTTAATATTTTACTTTTTATTTGCAGTGATAGTAACAGTTGACAATCAGCCTGTTTGCTTACAGTTATGTGACACTGCTGGACAGGTAAGAAATTGATGAATTTAAAAATATTAGTAAATTTATAGGGGGGATAAATAACAGAAGTAAGAATTATGAAGTTAATATACAACTACCCTTTTGTTTATACTCTTTTTGACATAGGCCAATTTGAATATCTGCTGCATTAAAAATTTACTAGTAATTTTACGAGTACTTTACTTTATTGTTTCAAATTTCTGGAAAATTCTATTCAGTTGTCTTGTTAATATTGTTAGGCATGTATTTGTGGAAAATCACATTTTGGAATAGCTTCATTCTGTTTAATTTTTAATTCATACTATTTCTGTTCTGCAGAAAAGATATAAGCTAAGAGTATCTTTTATGTTGCCATCATTGATTTAGCTAGCCCCACAGTGGAGATGACTGACTATATGATGAAGGATGAGGTTTAACATATTCAGGTGAAACTATAAAAATATTTGAGGCTCTGATCTATACTTGAATCTAACTCTTCTGAAGCTAACACTTTTATTGCATACACAGTATTATACTAGCATTCAGCTGTCTGTAGTACTGTACATTGCTATGTATTGTGACTTGATTTGTAAAGTTGAATACTGCATATTTTAAATGCTACACTATGGCAAGTAATTATGTAATTGATATGGTGCTCTAAAACTTCATGCCATAAAAATGTGTTTTAAAACAAAAAATAGAAACATTATCTAGTGGAAGTAGAAGTGTATAAAAGTAGGTTTGTAACAAATATATGATATTAACACTTTATTTTCCTTTATTAACACTTTATGTTAATTTATTTTTGTTTATTTTGTTTGTTAGCACAAAAAGCAATATGTAGACAAAATGTGTTTTTTTCTTTTAATTTATCTGATGAGTGAATCAGCTTGAAATCATATTTATTATAAAGGTAGATTTGCTCCATTAAGGCATTTTTATTTTCCCGAGAGTAAAAGTACAGTAATACCCCAAACTTATGCGATAGGTGGGACCGAACGATAATCACGTAAGTCGAATTCGCATAAGTCGGGGTATAATTTTGCAATTTGTGTAAAATCCAAGTTGGATGTATGTAACCTAATAAACGTTCTCGTTAATCTTATCTCGTCTTTTGATTCATTCACGGTTACAAGAAATCATCACATAGTCTCTCAAGTCTCCGTAGATATAATAAACACAGAAATAAATAACACAAAATAAATTGTAGCTATGTGTCGATTCTGCGCGACACGTCTGAACTTGTAAGCCGAAGAATAGTGTGGGGGAGTGAGTAATCAAGAGTTGCGTGGCACTCAAACAAAAGACAAATCGACAAGATTTGAAAATCGCGTAACTCCAGGTTTGCGTAAGTCGAAGTATTACTATATAGCAATCAGTCAAAAAATAACCCCCAAGATTTTTACAGTTTTGGGTTCAGGATACCTTGAAACATCAAGAAATGCAAAAAATTTGGGGGTTTTTCCTGTATGTAATAACTTCTGTGCTTTTTGTCAAAAATTTCTGAAATTTTGCAGGGAGGTTTGTTTATTAGGGGAACTGATGCCATGACATTGGAAATGACTGGCTAATCACTCTGTGCAAAAAAGTGTTGTTGCGGTTAAGACTTCCACATTTAACTGGTGTATGGGGTATAAAATATACTTCAAAATTCAGCCACTAAGATGAAATTTGACATTGCTGCCCCTTAATGTGCATATTACGTACAACTCTCATGGTGCTCACTTTCTATTTATACAAGATGTTTGTATATATAGAAAGTGAACACCATGACTATTTTCCTGTTGAAGAATCATGAATTTTTTTTTTTTCTTTTGAGATTGAATTGAAACAACATACTTAAGACAGTATGTATATCAAATTTGGTTGAGATTTACTCAATACTTCTTTGTACAAAAAGCTCTAAACATCTCTTTAATTATGATCACCCTATATTACACTTTTATCTTGTTGAAGCTAGAATTTTTTAAGTATTCTTGTACCAAACAATTCATATAAAATGGAAAATTTAGAAACAAGTATTTTAGCAAGTTAGTTTATTAAAACTGAAATAATTTTAAGTTACAATTTATTTGACAAATTTATGGTATAAACATACACATGCAAGTAATTGTTATGAAATACATTTACAGTTGCAATAAATTTTTTCAATATTCTCCATTATTAAATATATAGGAAAAAGAACTAATTGTTTAAGGGAAGGAGGGAGGGAAGTAATCATGTTATAAGGTGTTCAATTATTGGATTGCTTACAAAGCTTCAATGCAAAATGCTAAAGTAAAACATTTAACTGATTAAGAGAGAGGAACAAAGAAATATATACTAATACATACAGATATCATTTATGAGTAGCACTGACTGTAGTAATGCAAAAAGCATTCAATATGCAATAATAATATGCAAAACAAAAAAATATGCAGACAGAATTACTAAGAATTCTAGTAGTAGACAGAGTCAAGGGATCTGGCATCATAGAATAACTAGATTTAGCAAGAATATCATGTTATTGAACACAGCTCTGAATGTTTGATTGAAGCACTTGTGTTTCAGTATTAAATTTGGCAGAATTTTGAATATTAACAGCTTACAAAATTTTTCATTTTATGTATTGATTTTAAATGGAAACAAGTTTTTACGTGAAGGATTTTTAAATTTTTGTCACTATCTATTAGTATGAGAAAAAGTATTATAAATTAAAAACATATTTGTGCAAATTCTTAATTTGATACTAATTTCATGTTTTCAATATCAGTTTGGCATCATTAAATATTTCAGTAGACAATATGACTGTTAGATGATTTGGTCTTTTAAATAAAAGTTAAATTGTCTCGTCCACTTCTGAAAGTTCAAGGATTCTATTGTTTAGGAAGAAACATTTAATTGCTATTTATGTAAGTAATAACATTATCAGTAGTAATTTTCAAACTAATTCAACCACAAAGATTCAAAATGATTGTAATTGCTATGTACTTCCTGCATTCTTTTTCTGCTTTAAATTACATGGTTACAATGGAGTAAATTTTTATTTTTAAGACTAAATACTTAAATATACAAATTTAGATAGGGTAGAAATGATTTTTATGATCAAGGATCTAATAAAAATTTATATGTAAATTGTTTATATATATTTAAAACATGCAATTGAATTTAGAGAATTAATTTTTACTTTGTTTTTTTAATATAGTAAAAAAAAGTTGTTTAATTTTTTTTACATGGCTTTATTTTTCTTTGGTAAATTAGAAATTATTTAATCATTTAAAAATGTTTTAGGATTAAACTTTCCACTAAGAGAAGTTTTTCTATACAAAACACAAATATTGTAAACTCCACTTAATAACTGAATATATGTTAAATATTTATGGGAAAACATTAAAAATATTTATTGATATGTTTAATTTTATCTGATGTTATTTTATATTTAAAATTTGTTAATAAATTAAAGAAAGATTGTGCAAACTAAAAAAAAAAAAGACTTTTGAGACAAAAGAATAATCTCAAAACACTGGCAAAATCTTATGGAATTTTTATCATCATTATTGCAAGTTGAATGTAAAATTCTTATGAATTTTCAAAATGATATAAGTTTTTACTGTCACCCATTTGTAAGTATTAAGAAATTGTCAGATAAACTTTTATTTACACTTGCAAGGAAATTCTGTTGGATCCAAATTCTATAATTATGTAAATTTTATATCAAAATATAAAATTTGACTTTTTTTTTTTTTTCAGTAACTAATCATACAAGGAACTGTTATTGATATAGGCTTTATAAAATTTGATTTATTTAATCAAATTCTGTATATGAATTTCTCGGTATTTTGTTTAATCTAAATTAAGATTGTTGAATTGAAGATGGTTGTGAAGAAGCTGAAAGTTTTTATTAAATGACATCTATTATTTATATTATGGAAATTAAAAAAAAGAAATAAAATGAAAAATACTTGTAGTTATTTAAAAGTAAAGACAATTGAGATTAAAATCTAGATTTTAGTTATAATAATTGTCTTAACTGATCCAGTCTTTTATTATGATAATTAACTACTAACCAATTTTGATATCATGTAAATCTGATTATGTGAACTAGTCACTAAAATTGAAAGTTGAGAAGCTGCTGAGAGCTAACAAAATAAACTTCCAAAACTTACAGATAATAGAAATAATTAAGCAAATAACTTAAGCAACTACTATAATTTGCTACGATTTACCTGTTTTAAAGTCAGCCTGCAACTGTTGTCAAATTGTATGTTCTGGCAATTTTTGTAGATTATACACAGGAAATTATGGTAAATATAAACAAACTTGCTTATGCTGAAAATATTTCAATTAATACAAAAATTAGTGAAAATGGCCAAGGACTATAAATATATATATAATAATATAATATAATACAGGTAACCCCGTATAACATGGGAGTTACATTCCAGAAAATTGCCGTGTTATGCGAATCCGTGTTATACGAAACAAAGAACTAGTGCGAAAAGGGAGTTTAGGTTCCAAAAATTAAAAAAACATGTTGTTAAATCCTTATTTAAATTGGATTTATTATTCATTTTTTTTCAAAGGTAAAATACTTATTTATTATTTAAGTAAATAATTTACCAGAGGATTATTCATTTTATATGATGATCTCAGCATGAGCATCATGAACTGGTAACAGTTTGTGGGTGCATTCGTTAATAGCAGTCACTCTGTAACAGGAGTGCACTGCTGTTTGTAGGCATTTAGGAACGACGGTGAAAGAAAGATGGCGGCGCCTGCACTATCGATAGTATCGTGTGGAGGAATCTATAATTCTAAAATGAGCTTTTAGAGGCAAAAGAAGGGTCTCAATTGTAAAATTTAACCATTAAATGGATTATTTGTTGAAAGAGCATTCAAAGTAGCCATGAAAACAATTAGAATGCTCGCGCGGAGGTATAAAAGAACACACCCTTTATTACATTTTATGTTGTACAAAGGTTTTTACCCAATTACCGAACCGTGTTACAGTGAACCTGTGCTATAAAAGCACCATATTATATGGGGATGTTCCCAATTCTCGAACCGTGTTAGAGTGAATCCGTGCTATAGAAATGCTGTATTATACATGGGTTACCTGAATATAATAATCACAATTTGGAAGAAATAATAAAAGTATTTTTAATGGTAGATAAAACTTTTTATGAATTGGTGTTATTTCTGAGTTTACAGTAAGTTATCAAATTATCAATTATTTAAATGGTTATTGATAAATTGATAATGTGTTTTGAAGAAAAAAAAGTTATGTTCTAACGGTTTATAAGTATTGTTTGTTAATTTTGATAGAGGTGTTGAAAATGCAGAAAGTAACTTTCACAAATTTGACATTTATAGTTTATACATTAGAAAGCAGATGGTCATTTGGTTTTAGAATATGTAAACATAATTAGTTTTACTTGTTTATTTATAACTCATTACTATCACAATTGAGTTTTTGTTAGATATGTTTTAAAAATTGTTTTTTTTTTTTATTTTCAGGATGATTTTAATTCACTTCGTACTCTGTGCTATCCACAGACACATGTTTTTTTATTGTGTTTTAATATAGTGTGTCCTACGTCATTTTTCAACGTAACAAAAAAATGGCTTCCAGAAATACGTAGATATTGTCCTACGTCGCCAATATTGCTCATTGGTACTCAATGTGATCTGCGCAATGATGTCAAAGTATTAATAGAACTTGCCAATTATAACAAACAACCTGTCAGAGAATCCGAAGCGAAACAATTAGCTCAACAGATTGATGCAGTAACTTACATCGAATGTTCAGCTTTAACCCAAAAAAATCTTAAAGAAGTATTTGATACAGCTCTTCTAACAGCTCTGAGGTATCAGAAATCTGACACTGCCATGCAGGATAATACACCACAAAAAGTGTCATGTGATAATAAATTAATGACTACAGTAGGTCTTAATTTAGGGAAAAAAAGGGGATGGAAAAAATTTTGCTGTTTTTTCTGATTTACACAAATTTATTTTGTATATATTGCTGCTATTTGAATGGAAAAATAATTTATAGTAAATTTAGCCTTATAAATTTATACAAATTTGTCTTTGTGAAGTACTTTTTACATGTGATTTTAATTTTAATCAAGATGTGAATACTTTATTAGAATGAAACTGATCAATAGAAAAATATATGTATTTAAGTCAACAATTTGCATGAAATGTAGTATTTTTAGATTATATAAAAATATATGAAATGTTTACTTGGATTTAATTTTTATATTCTGTAAATTGTTTACAATACTACTATATAGTATAAAATAAATTCTAATTGTCTGCACTGTTGAATGAGCTGACTACAGAATGTTCCATATACTCAGATTTAAATATTAAACTAAGAAGTTGTTACTCATGTTAATAATATCTAGTCGACTATAATAGAACTCAATTATAATAGTTTACAGAAATTAAAATATAGTTAATATATTATATATATTATGCTTGATATACTACTATGGTAAGTTGAAGCCATGGTGTCTATGAAATCTATTGATGAAATTAAAAATTTATTTGTATTCTACAAAAACTTAATCCAAAGATTTGATTTGTTCCTTAACTTTGTTATAAATTTAGTTGAAATATAAAACTAAAATGTTTTTCTTAGAGCAATTTATATAGTATAATTTTTAAATTTAATCACTAAATGTTTGTTGTCAAAGGTAAGTTATTAACAGTTAAATTTGAATGTCTTACATTCAATAAGCAACTGTTCCATGTGACATTTCAGATTATTTTTGTTAATCTTAAAATAGTATGTATGGAATTTTGTGAATATGATTTCAAATAATTGTATTCTATGACAAATCTCAACATTCTGAGATCTTATTAAACTGTATTACAGTAATGTATTTATAAAAATTCTGGAATAAACTTTTGTCCCACTTTCTATTTCTAGTTTTTTATCTTTGAAGATGGAAAAAAATATTCAGAAGTTAAGTAAATATATATATATATATATATAATTTTTTTGACAAAAGTTAATAAATATGCTCTAGCCATTCAACAGGAATATTTAAAAACAATATTGAATTTATCAAAATAAATTACAGATTAAGTATGCCATATTTAGCAAAACATGTTGCTCAGTAAGAAAGCAAATATGATTCACTAAAATGACTAAACAGTCATGATTTATGTTTAATTTGATATGACTTTTGTTGTTTGAAATAAAATTTTCAAAAACATTCAGCTAAAATTTTACTATGTTAATTTAATCTTTTTTCATTTATAAGACAATTTAATTTTGTAGGAAATTAATGCTTTTGCACAATAGCTTGTATTAAACATTGTCATCTATTTTTGCAAACAAATACTTTTGTTAATTTGAAGATTGTTATAATTTATTATTGCATTTCAAGATAAAATTATGTTAATTATAATAAGCAGTAATCTCAAAATGATATGAACTTATTGTAATTATCTTATCTTATAACATATTTTTGTTGTTGACAAATTTACAGATTATTAAATACAAGTGTTATCAACCATTTTAAAAATTCAATCAGTATAAATCATTTAAATTTTTGACTGCCCACAAAATTTAACGGATTCTTTTCATTTAAAAAATTCCAAAGAAAACGTTATTCTGGGGAAAGCCTAATTAGATGCCTTTAAGAGAATTTTCTAATACAAACATAGTAAATGTAACTTTTTGTAAATCTGCAATGCTTCGTTTTTCTGGGTAAAGCAGTTCGCTGACTTGTTACCGTTTTCTTTTTCTTTCTTCGTTGTTACTTCTCATTAGAAAACGTTTTTATCATTACAGTATATTTTTAGATTCGAAATATACTGTAAGTATTTAGCAGCAGTTTTCAGACTTTTCCTCATCAATCAGGAAGTTTAAGCGAAAACTGATATTAATATAAACAAACAAATCTTCGCGTACTACGAGTATTTTTTTAAAGAATTTTTGACACTTATTGTTTATTTTTTTGACAAAAATTTTTTTTTATTTACATAGATTTGTTTTTACAAAATTCAGAAAACTACTCAAACTTACACTGAAGTTCCATACATTATTTCAATGGATGAATGCTCAAAATTTGAAGTTCTAAATACATTATATATTAATATATGCAGATTTGTTCAGAAGATAAGACTCGATACATTTTTGTTAGAAGATTAATTGTTTTGATTTTTTTGTTTCTTGTTTTATTTTCAATACTGAAAATAAGTAACAAAATAACTTGTATTCATATTTTCCTTGATTTAAAAATAGTATAACAGTATTTTATATTTATAAACAACGAAAACATTGAATTAATGATGCTGTTTTGCGTCATAAAATGAGTTTGTTTCCTTTCTTTGGCGCTGGAAATGGGTCAATGACTTCGTGATGCTTGTGTGAACAAAGTATAAAATTTATAAATTCGTGTATATTTCGATATTAATGCTCAAAGTGAGTTAATAATAAATCGAAATATCATTATTTAAATTTATAATTAAACATGTTATAAGGTAATTGAAATTTATATAGGCCTACTAGTATCGAAATTGTTCAATTCATATATTTATGGCTTTAAGTTTTTTAAAAACGTATTATAATCACTTGGGAGAATGAAATTGAGCTTTCTACATTTGCCCTGAAGTGTCATGTCATCTGTACCAAATACTCTACCTACCCTCTGGAGGACCCGGGTTAAAATCCGGACGGGTCGAAAAATCCCAGGAATTTTTCGGGGGGGTAGTCCGTCTGGATATGTCGGATCCTGTCCTGAATCCATAATGGGCTTGCTAAAAGAGGCCCTCTTGGTGCCCACAGGGCGGAAAGAGTTTAAAAAATAACAGGCATACAGGCATTTATGCTTCTAGGGAAGACATTTAATACATTTCGTAATTTACCTCTACTAATCTTACGAAAACTTTCCGAAATTCTGATTTTTATGTTTTCAGTAGAAGGACGCATTTCATTCATTCGTCTCCATAAAGACTGACAAAGATTTCCATGTCGTGAATAATTTTAGTGGCATACTTAAAGCCCATCAACATATCAAATGCTTCTCCATTTGAATAATTCGTTTTCATGAAAATAAAGGAAACAAGTAAATACAGAAAAATGGAAAAGATCACTCCAAAAAAGATACTTCGTGCCTTTGAAAAAGTAACAATTCAATTTATTCAAAGGCTACTTGTTCAACTATCTGATACGATATGATAAAGAACGAAAACTGATTAACTTAGTTCTCAGCATAGGGAAAAAGAGATCAGATTTTTAGCAGAAACTAGCCGGAATCTTAAAAACAGTTGGGTTTAAGAAAATGTGACATATTACAAAAGGTGTTTGTTTTATCTTTTGCAATTCATATAATGGCTCAAAAACACCTTAAAATTTAAAAAACTATTTTGTTCTGTATCTCAAAAACCGTTGATTTTCGATCATCCAAGGTCACCAAAATTGCCCCCCCTGTCTGCTCTATAAACTTGGTAATTAGTCCCATTTTCATATCTCCAACGACTTTCGAGAAAAACTACTGAATGCACCAATGAATCATCCTGTATATGAAATTATGCTAAAGGATTTATTCTCAACACCTTGAGATTTCATCATACATTTCTGAAATAGAAGAAGTAAATTTGAATCCAAGTCCTGGTTGGTATATGTCTGTTTATACTTGTGTATAAGAACCTAATTTTTTTTAAATCTCAGATAATAAACATTCACTCTTTAATTACATTTATCTTTACATGAAATAATATATTTCAATTATTTATTTTGAAATTTTGTATTCGAAAGCGGAGTTTTAGATGAAAGAAATGTATTACTGTATAATATACTAGCTGCGAGTACCCGCTTCTCTGGGTTTTTATTTGTTCGTACATTTATATGCAATATAGTTTATACAGTATATATATATAAAAGACTGATATGCAATATAGTTTATACAGTATATATATATAAAAGACTGTTTCTCTTTTTCTACATAATCTTTCTCTGATTCTGTGTGTTTCCCTATAATTTTCAAGTTGCTCTTCTGTCTGATTATTTCTGTTTCGTTGATAATTTTCTCGTAGCAATGTTAGACGTACTTCTCTTTCTTCCGTGGTTTCATTTCTCTGCGCCATCTTTTGCCTTCGAGATATCATTCGAGATCGCAAAAATTTTTTCTTATGCTTTGGCATTGTTTTTTATATTTTTACTTTTCACACTTCACTATACACTTTTCACTTTCTACTTTTTTCTGTTATTCGTACACTTTTACTTATGAAAAATCAACTGAAGCATGTGCGTCACGTCTCCAAAAGCCATCCCCACTACTCACACATAACGGTGCTCGACTATTCCAAAACATTTAAGATTAAGATTAAGATTACATTACAGCCAATCTTACCCGTTTTCACAGAATGCAAGAATTAGGTCCCCCGTTTCCAGACTAATTAGAGAATTTTTACATGGATCTAAAAATATGTTCGATTTCCCGCAAAAACCGCATCTGTGCCTGTAAATCTTGCAGCTGCTTTCTCTTAATACTTCCTTTGTTAATCAACACTTCCATTGTTAATTAATAACACTTTCATTGTTAACACTTCCATTGTTGACACTTCCATTGTTACACATTTTAGAAGTCAACCATTTTCAACCCCATATCTCTCACACCCTTATAGCTATCGAGACTCAACCACCATAGTGCACGATGGGAGACTTGGGGCTACTACCACACACAAACACCATTCATGCGATGTGTAGTTTCGTGTGTGTGCCTATATTTCACTCTGGCACACACACGCCCATATATATATATATGGACGTGTGTGTGCCTATATTTCACTCTGCAGCCGAAACTACACATCACACATGAATGGTGTTTATGTGTGGTAGTAGCCCCAAGTCTCTCATCGTGCACTATGGTGGTTGCGTCTCGATAGCTATAAGGGTGTGGGAGATATGGGGTTGAAAGTGGTTGAAAGTGATATATATATAGATAACAATAAATGTTGAATTATCTAAAAATCATTAATGATTTCAGATATAAAAATAGATTTAATTGTATTTAAAATATCAAATTACTGGAAAATATTTGTGAAAAGTTATCGAAATTCATATATACTTTTTATTCTTACGATGTAAAAAAATTATTCATTAATTTAAAATTCTAATAATCAAATGTAATTGTCGGTATTCTCTTCACTATAGCTAAAACTATTTCTTTGCTTCTGCGCCGAACCTAAAAATATTTTCTGTTTAATGACGCACGGATTCTTTACAGCATAAAAATAGATGAATACGGGTACTTTATATTAAGTAACCATTTCTTTTTTTTCTATAACAGGTGGATCTGGGCAATACGAACAAAAAGAGAGAAAGCAAAAAACACTTCTAAAGAAAGTTCCCACGCTGAAAATTGAAGCAAAATTTATACCATTCGTTAGAAACACATCTTTCGTCAATTAGTCAACGATTTTACAATTATTTTTAATTCTAAATAATATAAAATTTTAATTGAATATATAATTTCTCTATCCGAAATAAATTAATTACTGTATAAAAATATTTTTGATTTCATTCTTTCCTTAGAACGTAGAACGGTCCCGATTCTGAAACACATATTCAAACGACGATTAATCTAAACTTCGGCTGCAATCTCGCTTATGTAAAAGTTTAATGTTAAACATCGTTACAATGACTTATTTTAACCAAAACTCGAACAATGTACAAAAGATTAATTATATTTACGAGACTCAGTAGAAGTTCGAACCCTGAAATCTTAATGTTTACAAGACTGACGCCATACCACTTGGCCACTGAGCCCATTGAATGTTTGCTTGCGAAAAATTGAATTTGTTTTTGTAAAAGTTCTTGTCAGTATTCATTGTAAAGTCACGATTACACTTAAATTGAAAATTCATGACAGATAATCTTTTCTTTGTAATATATATATGAAGATGTTTGTTTGTTCGCTATACATTCCTAGGCCGTTCGAACAATTGCTACGAATCTCGTAGGTTACATACACATACTCCTAACTTAGATAATGTCGTACATTCCACCCCAAAATATTTATTGAATTTTTGTAAATCAACTAATTTCTATCAACATTTAATTTGCTGATTTACACGTAGCGCCATCTATCGCAAAAAAATTTAACAAAATGATAAAGTAAATATAACTCTTACAAAAAAAAGATATAGTTTTTAAAAATGTATATAACATCCACTCAATTACTGCGACAGGTAGCATATAGGACTTGCCACTCGGATTTTTTTCATTTCTGAACGATACTTTCTTAACCCCACTATAATTTTCCGCAAAGAAATGTGTGTCCCAAAAACATTGGTGCGTTTATCTCATATTCAGTTATCAGAGCATAATTAAACACAAATACCAGAAATAAATTTAGCACTAACAGTATCTACGTTTCCTCAAGAAATAACGCTCGAAAATAGCAAGTCAAGATGAACTAAAATTTTACACTTATTGCAGATTTCCATTATTCTCCAATAGCATCTACTCAGTATGTCTAATGGCGGCCATATTACATCTGTGACTTGGGCCTTCTAGTTGAAATCAATGACAGTGAACAGATAAAGAAAATTTAAATATGAGAACTAATGGAAAGCAACGGACCAGTTAACCTCTGTACCTGACCCATCAGTGGCCAAGCGGTTCCGTTCTCTAAACACTGGTAGTTCGGTCTTCGGTTTGCGCCTCGCCAGGACGGGCTGGCCACGTGGAGTTTTCCGGGTTTTCTCCATGCCTGTAACGCCTGAAAAGGGACCAGTTACTCTTAAAAAGACCTCCCAAAAGGCATCCCCTTGGCAGATTGCCCATGTGTTGCGTTGCCGTAATTTAACAAAACAAACAAACAAACCTCAACCCCGCTCTCCCTTATATAGTATATACACGGCTAACAGGACTTAGTACATAAAATTTTTGATATTTATGAAATTTTTCTTGTTACTTGCCGAAGAAACATTTTTAAACATTAAAAGAGATTTCAGAAAATGAAATTATTTCAATTATCGTTTTTAAATGAATCATCAAAAAGAAAATTTGAAACATTTTTATTTGATTTAAAAAATCATGATTATATATATATATATATTATTTTTAAACTATATATTCATTAGCCATTAATAATCTTTAATAAATGAATTATAATTGTTAAATTTAATAAATACCTTAATTTTCATTTTTTGAATGTTTAGAGGGCGTCATCAACACTAACGTTTGGTTGAACAATTTTCAGATGTTTATGACTGTTTATAGTAGACGGTAGAGAGAAATTATTTTTTAAAGTAAGTTGACGTTGCTATAAATTAATTATATGTATTATTTTAATTTCTCTGATTTTTTAAAATAATAAATACGTTGTATTAATAGATTTAATAGCACAAATAATCTTATTAAAGTTATATCCAAATTGTGTTAAATTAATGAAGTCATATGGATGACATTAAATTATCTTTTATTTTTTAATGGCTAATTGATAATATATTCTGATAAATACAACATTCCATGACCATTTTATTGAATAGCTAAAGAGTAAACACAACAAAATGAAGTATAACTCAATAGAATGTGAACAATTACCATATATTACATATTGAATGTTATCTATTCAAATACTTATCTCTAATTGTCATCTTTTCTACATATATAAAAAACCATATCATTTCTTTTAAATGTACTTATTTTGTAATGCTGGTAGGTACACTACTAATGTTTTCCAGATACTTATTTATCGACGGTACATTTAAAAGATATAACACAAGTGTTAAAACAGCTGTAGCTTTTTAAACAAATTGACTATAATCTTGAGTGATTAAATTGTCGGTATACTGCTCTAGCGGAGCCAGGAATGAATCTACATGGGTCAAGAAAACACTACGAATTTTTCTGGGAGTGGTTGTCCTGGGTATGTTTGACTCCATCCCTCGTTACGTAGCTGCCCCATTGTGGGCCTGGCCAAATTAACTTGGCTTGATAAAAAGGTTGCATCAGTGCCCATAGGCAAAAAGAGAGAGGAAAAAAAAAAAATAGGCAAACTAATTGATTAAAAAATTGCTATGACTACTGCATTGATCATATTCATATATTTAATGCAGTTTTCTTTTATCATTGGATTTCTAAGAATTGATGATGATACTATATATTAATATTTTATACTACTTTACTTGTTTTTATTTGATATGAAATTTATACATTATGCATTTAGTATATCATTGATATTTTAAAAAAACTTTTGAGTTTGTTTTAAATTTTGATTTTGTTAAATAATAAACTTTAAAATATTTTATACATCTTATATTCTTATTTTAAATATATTACTTTTGAAATTGTAATTCTTTAGGACATTCAAATGCATGTTTAGAATATGAAATTGAAGATGGTTAACTAAGAAATTGCCAAAATTGTTAATTTAATGAAGTTTAACTATTTTTAATGTTTAACTGTTTTTGTAAAATTCACATCACATGTAAATTTTACAGTTTATCAAAATTGTAATTAGAATTTTAAATTTTACAAAAATATCAGTTAAAGGTTATCATATAAAAAATTAATAAACAAAATAGAAAAACAGATTTAAAAATCAAAGATTTTTAAATGTAAGATAAAAAGATAAGATAAGATAAAAAAACAGATTTAAAAATCAAAAATTTTTAAATCTGTTTTTCTATTTTGTTTATTACATATAGTCGTATTCTACATGAGAACTGTCTCTCAGCAGGTAAGACAAATAAAACAATTTTCTATGTAAATTTGTTTTCATTCTAAATGATCATCTGGAACCATTTGGGATATTATTATAATGTAACAAGTACACTCTCATCTCATAGTGCCATATCAGATTTTCCCGACCTCGGCCACACCCGGAGCAGATTAGTAAGTAGTTAGTAAATATGCCAAGGTGTTACTAGGGAAAGTTAGTACCCAGAGTGGTTTCCCGTTGCCTTCTCTGGGGCGCAATGTTACGCGAGGGGAACTAATGCCTTCTGGGAGGACTTGTATGGAGAACTGGCCTCCTATTTAGTCAATATTGGCAAGGAGAAAACCCGGAAAACTCCAAGCAGCCAGCCTGTCCGATCGCAACGCAAACCCACGACCGAACTCCCAGTGTTTAGGGTACGAAGACCACTTGGCCACTGGTGGGCAACAAGTACACTACTAACAATCAAATAATGCTGGATTTACATTAAGTTACACAAAACCTTTACTCCAGCAATTAATTTTTATCAATGCTGTTGTTTTTAACCTTATTTAAAGTTTTTTCTTCTGGTTAATAGAATGTGTTGAAAGTTTTATTAGCTTGAAGAAAAAACTTTAAATAAGGTTGAAAACATCAGCATTGATAAAAATTAATTGTTGAAATAAAGGTGTAGTGTAACTTATTACAACTATGAATCCAATTATTGTGAATGTGAATGCTGGATTCATTATTGGTTTTCTGTTTATAATCAGATGATAATTCAAGAGGTAATTCAAGCTTGGTTTATTGTTTGAGTACACTATTGGAGAAATATAAAAATGATTAGATTGGAGAAAAATACATACAAACCAAGGTATTCACCACTGTGAGTAGCATTTAATAGATCTCCATATTTGGAATATTAGAAGGTAGAGAAATATGGCTTACTAACTTAAGAGTCAAATTAACATAACTATTTGCCATCTGCAAAAACATCATTTTATGTATAGGCAGTCCATTAAAACTTTAAACATTCATAAAAAGTGGAAGAATTATCAGAATGAAATGTAACTTGTGTAGTAAGTATCATTAGCAATAAGAGGTTTTTGTTCATGGAAAAAACATTAGTTCCAGAAATCACTGATTGATGGTGTTGACATACAAAAGAAATGCAATAAATGACAATAACTTCCAATGCGTTTATTAGACAAGTGTTTGACATGGCCTCCACCATAGGATATGATACAATTTAGCCAAGAAACTACATCCATACCTGCAGAGTGCAGCATGTCTGGATGGATGGATGTTACCTCATAGCAAACAGCATTTTTCAGTTCCAACAATGTGGAAGGATCTGTTCAAAATATTCAGAAATTTAAATATTCCCACAATCAGAAATCATATTGAAAGTCATTTTCATTGTTGTTTGTACATCTATTCATCGTCTTTTGTATGTCAATGCCATCTATAGATGATTTTTTGAACTAATTTTTTCCCATCAATAAAATTCCCATGCTGATAATACTTACCACACAAACTGCATTTCTTTTCAGTAATTCTTCCATTTTTATGAATGTTTAAAATTTTTATGGTCTTCTTGTCCACCCCATATAACAATTCTGCATAAAACAAGACCCTACTGTACTGTAAAAAAGTAAATTATATATACAGTATTTATTCACTTCACAATAACATCTATTTTAAGTGTTCAGATTTAGATTAATCAAATGTAAATTAGTTTCTTATAAATTGTCTGATTTTTAAGTAAATTTCATTATAAAAATGTACCAGGAATTTATTTTAATAGTTATAGGAATTTATCAGTAAAAGTAAGTACATCTTTATCTTATAGAATTACAGTAGAATCTCATTTTAATGGATTGCTCAGGCTGCTGAGAATTATCCATTGTTCTGAGAACCCACTATATTGAGAACAATGGATTTTCTGCATATCCAGAAAAATATCCATTATTTAACCCCCTACATATAAGAAATACCAATAGTTGAAATTATTCAGTTCCTTGCAATCGCTACTCTTTATTTTATAGAAATACAGTAAGACCCTGCTTAATGTGGGGAATACGTTTCTAGATGACAAAGCACTAAATGAAACAACATTAAACGAAGTCATTTTAACATAGAGTAAATAGGGATAGGGGAACATGCAAGCGAAAATAAAAAAATTTTACTTTAATTTTAAGTTATTTTTATATTAATTTGTATAATAATATATGTTAAATAACACGTAAACATATGCACGCAGAAATGTATAATAATATATTAATTAGTTCATTTTTTGTGACGAAGGTACTGACTTTTCTGAAAATCTTGTTTTTTTGCAATAAAGTCATGAAGTTTCATTTGTTGCTTTTTTTTCTCCTTAAGCAAATGTCGGTAGCAGAAGATTGCATTCAAAATGCTTCATTTTACTTTTGCACTCCTTTCAAAATCTAGATCATTTGCTACAATTTTATCAACGATTTCAGTTATCATTACCAAACTTTTACTAAGGAAATCTGTAGAGAAATTTTTTGGGTTCTTCGTTTTCAGAATCAATATTTTCCAGTTCTACGTGGATTCCTTGTTCTGCCAGTTCTTGAAGGTTGTCGTTGATAAGACTCTCACCAGAAACCTGCGGTAACTCCTCAATATCCTGTTCGTCTACATCTCCTAGTCCTGCTGTATCAATTAGATCGAGTTTGATCAACCTAACGATATAATGAGAGGCTCTTCTTGTTGAGAATTTTTGGATACCTTCAGCCATAACTTCTTCCACATTTCGTTTGTGCATTTATCAGTTAATTCTTGCCAAGTGAAGTTGATATTGCCTATGGCATTCATGATGTTATATTTTTTCCAAAATTGCACCAAACAAACATAGATTTAAAGAAAGCACACCTTTTTGCCACCTTTTTCTGATTGGATTGTGTTCATAAATAATTGTATTATGTACGAATCAATAAAATGCTTAGATAATTTAAATCAGTGTAAATTTTGAGCTTTTTTTTAGGCTTCAAGCAGACAGCATTATATCGAATCAATGTTAAGTGAGGTTTTACTGTATATAGGTAATCGGGGTATTCTTCCTGTCTCATCTTTCATCTATCTGACTCCATTCTCGAGATTAAAGAAAGATAGACAGAAAGATGGATGACAGTGGGAATTTATAAGTCTACAATTTTTTCAAATTGCAGCCCAATTAGAGTTCTACCAAATGAGCAGAGCTGAGGTATGGCTCAGTTGTCAGCTGGAATCCAGAACTCCAGCTCACATCTGAGCTTAGCTCTGGTTCATATTTTCAGTTTTTTGTAATTCAAGGTAGTATCAGTTGAATCCATGTTGAATTATTGGGACTGTACTATATATGTTTGCTAGTAATTATTGTCATTATTTGTATTATTTTAAAATGTGTTCCTTTATTACTCTTAATCTAAAAATTGTTTATGGTTCAATTGCTTAATTCTTAAGTAGTATTTATTTGAATGCTTTCATTTCAATAACAGATAAATGAAAATATATCTGACATACTGTGTGTATTCATTATTATTATTATAGATGCAATTTCATTTCAAAAATGGGCCTTGCTGCAATGCACTTCAGCTCAGCTACTTGGAACAATTATATTAGGTTTTTATGTTTTATAGTGTTTCCTGAGTCATTATAATGTATAGGATGTAAATTGTTTACTTAATGCTTTCAATTTTATTTAAATTTTTGTAGTAGTTTTTATTAATGTAAGTTTTGTAGTCGTGTAATAATCAAACAAATATAGGGTTTCCAGATGGAAATTCCTTCTTGTTCTTGGGAATTTTTTTCATTTTGCTGTTCCTGAATTTGAAGAAAAGTTGGTCAGGAAAAAGGGAAAATTGGCTCCTAGAACCCAGTAATATCCACAATGGGAAATAAATGTACTACTCACAATGTATCTTTTAGATTTCCTATTTATTGCTATGTAAACTTACATTGTGTTACAATATTACATGCCACCAGAAATGCATGCATGACACCAGAATCAGGTAACACATGACCAGCTAATTTTAGCTCTTATAAATCAAGCACATTTGATCATGGAGAACAGAAAACAGTTTGTATTTACATACAAAAATATTTATTTTCACAACCCAGGATTTGACTACAAAGTTGTCTATTGAAATAAAATTAATCCTGTAATAGGAAACATTTTTTATTACAGGCAAAAAACATTGATTTACTGAAGAAAATCTGTAGAGAAATTTTTTGGGTTCTTCGTTTTCAGAATCAATATTTTCCAGTTCTACGTGGATTCCTTGTTCTGCCAGTTCTTGAAGGTTGTCGTTGATAAGACTCTCACCAGAAACCTGCAGTAACTCCTCAATATCCTGTTCGTCTACATCTCCTAGTCCTGCTGTATCAATTAGATCGAGTTTGATCAACCTAACGATATAATGAGAGGCTCTTCTTGTTGAGAATTTTTGGATACCTTCAGCCATAACTTCTTCCACATTTCGTTTGTGCATTTATCAGTTAATTCTTGCCAAGTGAAGTTGATATTGCCTATGGCATTCATGATGTTATATTTTTTCCAAAATTGCACCAAACAAACATAGATTTAAAGAAAGCATACCTTTTTGCCACCTTTTTCTGATTGGATTGTGTTCATAAATAATTGTATTATGTACGAATCAATAAAATGCTTAGATAATTTAAATCAGTGTAAATTTTGAGCTTTTTTTTAGGCTTCAAGCAGACAGCATTATATCGAATCAATGTTAAGTGAGGTTTTACTGTATATAGGTAATCGGGGTATTCTTCCTGTCTCATCTTTCATCTATCTGACTCCATTCTCGAGATTAAAGAAAGATAGACAGAAAGATGGATGACAGTGGGAATTTATAAGTCTACAATTTTTTCAAATTGCAGCCCAATTAGAGTTCTACCAAATGAGCAGAGCTGAGGTATGGCTCAGTTGTCAGCTGGAATCCAGAACTCCAGCTCACATCTGAGCTTAGCTCTGGTTCATATTTTCAGTTTTTTGTAATTCAAGGTAGTATCAGTTGAATCCATGTTGAATTATTGGGACTGTACTATATATGTTTGCTAGTAATTATTGTCATTATTTGTATTATTTTAAAATGTGTTCCTTTATTACTCTTAATCTAAAAATTGTTTATGGTTCAATTGCTTAATTCTTAAGTAGTATTTATTTGAATGCTTTCATTTCAATAACAGATAAATGAAAATATATCTGACATACTGTGTGTATTCATTATTATTATTATAGATGCAATTTCATTTCAAAAATGGGCCTTGCTGCAATGCACTTCAGCTCAGCTACTTGGAACAATTATATTAGGTTTTTATGTTTTATAGTGTTTCCTGAGTCATTATAATGTATAGGATGTAAATTGTTTACTTAATGCTTTCAATTTTATTTAAATTTTTGTAGTAGTTTTTATTAATGTAAGTTTTGTAGTCGTGTAATAATCAAACAAATATAGGGTTTCCAGATGGAAATTCCTTCTTGTTCTTGGGAATTTTTTTCATTTTGCTGTTCCTGAATTTGAAGAAAAGTTGGTCAGGAAAAAGGGAAAATTGGCTCCTAGAACCCAGTAATATCCACAATGGGAAATAAATGTACTACTCACAATGTATCTTTTAGATTTCCTATTTATTGCTATGTAAACTTACATTGTGTTACAATATTACATGCCACCAGAAATGCATGCATGACACCAGAATCAGATAACACATGACCAGCTAATTTTAGCTCTTATAAATCAAGCACATTTTGATCATGGAGAACAGAAAACAGTTTATATTTACATAGAAAAATATTTATTTTCACAACCCAGGATTTGAATACAAAGTTGTCTATTGAAATAAAATTAATCCTGTAATAGGAAACATTTTTTATTACAGGCAAAAAACATTGATTTACTGTAGAAAATTCAAATTTTAATGAATGAAAAATTAAAATAAGAATTGTTTTTATTTCATTTAAGAATTTTAATTCAAATTTAAAAATAACTGTCAGGTAAATATAAATATTTAAAATTATAATAAAAGAAAGAATCTCTTCTCTTATATTGTGTATAATTTTAATTACAGGTGACATGTGGTCGTTTTTTTCAAGAGATCCTGTAAAAGATTTTGCATATGATATTGGAGAAAAAGTTAATGGTTTTGATGATAAATCAATATGGCAGTTGTATAAAGGCAAGAAAAAAGTATGTTCTTTTCATTCTAATTAAAGAAGAATATATTATATAATAAAAATTATTGATTATTCTATTGTCGTCCTAATTAAATTACGATTTATTGAAATAATTCTTGAATTTATATTTTAAATTAGGGAACATCAGAACTTGTATCAATTTTCTTGTTTGAACTGAAACCTGGTAGTGAAAATTGGGTAAGCCATTAATTTTAATTCTTAAATAAATTTTTTATTTTGCTTCTTTAATTCTATATGTTTATTTTATCTTTGAAAATAACACTTTAATAGTTTTGAGTGGTGGAGACATTTTTGTACCTAATACCTGATTTTTATTACCTGCATATGTAAAATATCTGGATATAGTTTTATGCAATGTTTTAAAATAATTTTTCGAAAACATTATATTTATGCTACAGTAGAGCGTCATTTATCCGAATTAATTGGGGACTGAGGTTGTTCAGATAACTTATTTTTTGGATAACCGATTATGTACGAAAAAATATATTAACCTATTCTATGTTGAAATTTTTCTCTGTTGCGCGTTGAATTTTCGTCGATGTTAAGCCTAATGTAAACTTTTTAAAATAATAATCATGGCTATTGTATTGTTAAAAATTATTTCTTTATATTTTACAAACAAAATAAATATATTGAAAAATATAAAAACAAAAAAAAAATTATACTTTAGAAGTTAATCTAGTATCAAAAACGTTTGATTCAGCATGACACACAGTCCTCAGAAAAACACCACACAAAAGTGCCAGTGCTGCCAGCTAAAACACACACAACAACAAAAAAATATTGGAGTAGCCCAAGATATAGCCAAAGATTGCTGCGCCACGGCACTAGCGAAAATTTAAATTTGCCGACTGGAATGCTTTCGGATAACCGACTATCGGATAAGCGACGCTCTACTGTATTTACTTCGTGATATTTGTAACGTTCTTGATGATATGATAGAAAAATTAAATAAATTCGAAGAAGAAAAATTAAAACGATATATTTCTGAAAAATATACTCCAACTGTATCAAATCACTACTAACTCACACGACATAAATACAGTATGTGATTAAATTTTTATTACGGCATGATAAATATGAATAAATTTTAATTGTTTTCATTCAAATGAGAGAAGTTTGAGAAGATCTGATTACATGTTTTATGAACATTTGATGCGTTCTTCAACTTCAATAATCCC